>NW_025235992.1:0-5658 GCF_018294505.1 Triticum aestivum | reverse complement strand
CCAATGTTGAAGATCATGGGTTGCTTGTTGACGTTGAGCTTGGTCGCTAGTCGTTGTACTTGGCGCTCGATGGTGTGCCTTGTGTCCTCATGCATCTTCTTGATGTAGCTTTCCCGTGCACTCGCATCCATGTTGGTGCACTCTTGTAGAGGAAGAGGTAGAATGTCCAATGGTGACAACGGGTTGAAGCCATAGACGACCTCGAAAGGGGACTTGTCGGTAGTCGAATGTCTTGCACGGTTGTAGGCGTATTCGGCGATGGGTAGACATGCTTCCCATTCCTTGATGTTCTTCTTGATCAACACGCGAAGTAGAGTGGATAGAGTCTGGTTGATGCGGAGCATCCCATGATCATCCCCATGGACGCATCTACATCCTCTACAACACCACTTGGGCCTATGACTCGAGCACGTGCAAGAGCTCTCGAAACCGAGGTGACATCTCTCCTCTCTCAATTCCCTTTCGATTCACATGAGACATGGTTACTACCTCAAACGGAAACGCTATGCATACTCAGGTACCAAGGACTTCACCGTGAAGAAGCTAGGGAGCAAGGAGAACCGGAAGCGGAAGACATACGTGAAGACGGAGAAGAAAAGCGCCAAGGACCAGACTGGACGGATGATCCGGACGGCGGCCCGGATGATCCAGATAGAACCCGGACGATCCGGACCCCCATCCGGACGATCCGGCTAATTCGACCGAAGACTACAGAAGCCTCCCCCCTGAAGCCGGATCATCCGGACCCCGTCCCGGATCATCCGGACCCTGCCCGGACGTCCGGACCGCCAGCCGGACATCCGGCCCTACGCCTCCACCAGCCGAGTCTCCGGATCATCCGGGCCTCCACCCGGACCAGCCGGACCAGCCCAGATCATCCGGCTTCGGACCCGGATCATCCGGCCAGCGCCTGTGTGCGCGTGTTGGGCTAAGCCCGCGTACCCCTTCGCCCCCTAGCCTATAAATAGGACTCCTCCTCCTCCTTTTGAGACTTAGCATTGGATTAGCTCATATTTGTGTGAGAGCCTTTGCTCATCCACTTGGATACTTCTCCTCGGAGATCAGGACCTCTTCGGAGAAGATCCCCAAGCGGATTCAAGACCCATCTTTAGGGAAGAACATCAAGGCCTCCTCTTGGAGAAGAACGATTCCGTTGTATCCTTTCCCTTTGTTGATTGTGGATCATATGTTACTCTATGTATTCGATGATCTAGCACTTGTGTGATCGATTCCTTGTTGGTTGAGTGATTCCCTCTCGTTTTCCCCCGAGTTCCCCTTTGTGCTTCCGCGTGTTCTTCGTGATTCCCCGTAGGATCCACTCCAAACGTGAAAGATCGACGCTATAGGGTTCCACCCTACATCATATGGTATCATGAGCCAGGTTGATCACATTTTTGGAGCCCCTACCCCGTGATTTCTAGCTTGATTTTGTTGTTTTCGTCCTAAATCCGAAAATCCCCACCAAAAATAACCCCAATTTTTTTTTGTGATTTGTTAGTTTTGATGATATTTTGTTGATTTTGATCCGTGGATTCGGTGTGTAACTCATGGATCTTGCTTTTCCCCACCTTCTTCCCCTCGAAATCCATCCAAAATCCGCAAAATCGTCAAATTTCTCCCCGTTTTCGTGTTCTTCCCGAGCAGTTCCCGAGCGAGATTGACCTGCCCGGATCATCCGGCTCCTGGCCCGGATCATCCGGCTTCCTCTGCCGAAACTGCAGTTTTGCAGTCCTCCTCCTCCTCCACCACCACCACCACCTACATACCTCCCCACCCCAACCACCACCACTTCCACCTGCCAAACCCCAGCAACACAACCTCCGTACTACCATTTGACTTTGGGTTCGAGAATTTGAGTGAGATTTCCGTGTCCTTTTGTGTTTCGGCTATTTAGGCGCGGTGCGACATCAACAACTACCGCTCATTTTCGTCGACTACTCATCTTCGCTACGGACGGTAACTTCGACGACATCTTTGTCATACCTGCTATTGCATTGATAACCATCATATACCATCGTTTGCGTTGCTTACCCATCGAGACTAGCCATTGAGTATTGCCGGCAACGTGACTTGTGCACATTAGTAAGCATACCCCATATAATACATATAATCGTGGTGCATATCTCGGAATCAACTTGTGTGTCACAAAGTTGTCATCGCATACACAATTGCTATCTTGGTTCGTGAAGTTTGCATAAGAAAAGAGCTCAAAAGAGAAAGAGCCACTCAAGCTTTTAAGCAAAGAGGAAAGGTAAGCAAAGAGCTTATGAACAAGAAGCATAGCATCATACAACATTAAGATTGTCATATAAGATCATCTTGGATCATTGCACCGAAATACCATACATATAGCATACTTGGGATAGAGATCGTTGCATTTTTGCCTAGTAGGTTGTGCACAAGCTCCGCATCCGCCTATTGCGCAATCGTGCTAGCGTCTCTCTAGTATTGTGCAACACGAGCATTTTCTTGGATTCCACATTTTGGCTCACTTTTGGTTTGCACAATCCCATTTATCTATTTGCGTGTGTGTTTCCGTGTACCACTACTTGCTTGGTCTACTTGTTACATTTGCGAATTTGCGAATCCTTTTCGACATTTTTGAGTCAAGCTAACAATTGCAATCAATTTTGTGCCACCATCCTAACCAAGCTCCAACAAAAGCTTTTACTTGTGTAGGTGTGAGAATCGACAAGGATTGGTACCAATAGTGCTATTTCATTGTCCACATTTGAGTGAACTTGATTCATCTTCAACATAGGTCAAAGGTACATTGGTATTAGTTCTTCTCCTTCTACCACTCACAATTTTACTTGGTATGATGGATAGGCCAAGTTCTTCTACAAATCCACCTCTCATCGAGATCGGTGACGACATGTCATCATTCATCACAAAGAGCCACCTCTTTGGTGCTCAAAGGGCGTTACACCAAGAGCAACAAGCTATGAGTGACCGCATCGACAACCTCGCCACCGACTTGCGACTCTCCGAGCAACGTACAAGAGACTACTTCGACGACAAGTTCGACTCTCACAAGCAAGAAAATGATGCAAGAATGGACGAGATCCGCGCCTTGATGAGGAACCGGCATCATTCCACTTCTTCCTCCTCAAGACGGAGCCGCTCGAGTCGACACCCCGATGACACCTTCTCCGGCTCAAGTACACCGTCTTCGACCATTCTTCGACGAGCCGCGCATCAAGACCGTCATGCACCTCGCAACCCGCTACATGACAAGCATTCACAAGAGCAAGACGATGAGCAAGTCCCTCGTCATCAATCAAACCAAGTGGCTTTTGCTCAAGCTCAAGAACGGCAACGACTTCGGCGCCAAGAAGAAGAACGAGCGTGTCTACACCAAGAAGAACAAGATGCCGAGGCTCAACGTCTTCAACAACAACAACGAGAAGCGCAAGCGCTTGAGGCGCAACGTGCCATTCAAGAATCAAGTCAAGCCATCGCCAACCGCAATTGCGAATGGCGCAATCAAGAGGAAGCTCTTCGAGAAGAAATCCAAGAGAGGAACTACCTACCGCGTGTGCAACGTCAAGCTCCACAAGCCCCTCCTCAAGCTCGTCAAGCTCCCCTTCAACCTCAAGTTCAACAAGAGCAAGTTGATCATGGACTTCCTCCGCGCCAAGAGCAACATGAGGATGACTACCCTCCACGCCAAGGACGTCATCATCACCATCGCCAACAACACAATGAAGAGCAACACTATGGCAACCTCAAGTTCACAATGCCCAAGTTCAATGGAAGCAATGATCCGGAAGAGTACCTCTCATGGGCATTGAAGGTCGACAAAATCTTTCGTTTGCACAACTATGAGGAAGAGAAGAAGATAGCTATGGCATCACTTGAATTCCAAGACTATGTGCTCATATGGTGGGAACAAGTCCTTGAACGCCGGGAAGCAAGAGGTGAACCTCCAATCACCACTTGGGCTCAAATGAAGGATGTCATGCGAGCACGTTTTGTGCCAACCTACTACAACCGCGATCTCTTCAAGAAGCTACAACTCCTCAAGCAAGGAACAAAGAGTGTTGAAGAATACTACAAGGAAATGGAGATTGCCATGATTCGAGCCAATGTCACGGAAGATGATGAGCAAACAATGGCACGATTCTTGAATGGACTCAATCATCCCATCAAGAAGATCGCCGACTTCCAACCCTACTCCAACCTCATTGAGCTCGTGCATCAAGCTACAAAGGCGGAACGTCAAGTGCAAGATGACATCAAGTACGCCAAGTACTCCTACAAGACACACGGCTTCTCCAACAACCAAGCTTCAACAACTACTCCAACTTCGACATCAACCAAGCCTTCTCCAAGCAACGACGACAAGTCAAGTTACAAGAAAACTTCCACAAGTTCAAGGCGTCTTCCTCCTACTACGAGCAACTTCAAGCCGCGTGCTTCATCATCTACTCCAACCGGTGAGACCGTCAAGACAAGCTCCTTTAAGTGTTTCACTTGCGGCGGCCGAGGCCACAAGTCCTATGAATGCACCAACAAGCGCACCATGATCCTCAACGACGATGGCACCTACGACTCAATGAGTGAAGACGAAAGGTAAGCTCTTGAGCAAGTGGCCATGCACCGGCGCGTGAACGAGGATGAAGATGATCAAGTCTTTTGTGATGAAGATACGAGCCCCGCTCTTGTTGTCTCCAAGGTCTTGACACTTCAACATCAACAAGAAGAAGACCAACGATGCCACATCTTCCACACAAAGGCCGGCATCAATGGACGATCCGTCAAGGTCATCATCGATGGAGGTAGTTGCCACAACTTGGCAAGTGAAGAACTATGCTCCAAGCTTCAATTGGTCAAGAAGAAGCACCTGCACCCCTACAAGGTTCAATGGCTAAGTTACTCCGGCACTATACGAGTTGAGCATACGGTCCAAGTATCCTTCAAAATAGGTGCATATGAAGACACTCTCGAGTGTGATGTGGTCCCAATGACCGTTTTCCACCTCCTCCTTGGGCGGCCATGGCAATTCGACCGTGGTGTCTTCCACAATGGGCGTACAAACCACTATACCTTCAAGATGAAAGGAAAAGAATATGCCCTACGACCCATGTCTCCTAGTCAAGTGATATCCGACAAACAAGCCACCAACCAAAGAGAGAATAGTGACAAAGTGAGCTACCAAAAAGTGAGTGAGAGCCACAGGCCAAACTTGAGCGCCTCTTCGCCTAGAGAGAAAAACCTCATCTTATTTGCCACCAAAAGTGAGATAAGAGAAGTGTGTGAGAACCCATCGAGTGTGATGCACTTTGTCCTTGTGTGCAAGGATGGAGAACCAAAAACTAACACTTCTCACGAGCTACCTTTAGTGTTTCAATCTCTTTTGCAGGAATTCCAAGATGTTTTCCCCGATGAGCTACCTCCGGGTCTACCTCCACTTCGAGGCATTGAGCATCGAATCGACCTCATCCCCGGAGTGCCACTTCCAAACAAAGCTCCATACTGTGTCAATCCCGAAGAGACAAGGGAAATCCAACGGCAAGTACAACAACTCATCGACAACGGTCATGTACGTGAAAGCTTAAGCCCTTGTGCCATTCCCGTTATACTTGTGCCTAAGCCCGATGGAAGTTTCCGCTTGTGTTCCGATTGTAGACCTATAAATGCTATTACCGTTCGCTA
>NW_025235991.1:4823-5659 GCF_018294505.1 Triticum aestivum | reverse complement strand
ACGGTCATTTAGCTCTCTAAAAAAAATCGGTAAATGACTGAAAAACAGCAAATGACGTGAGAACGTGTTGGAAATTGATGACGTCGCTTTGAATGCTGCATACTGAACGCAAAAAGTGTCTGGAGTTCAAATAAGTTTAAAAAACATTGAAGTGCCCGTGTAACAGATGAGTTCTCGTCTGAAACGCTGATACTCCGAAAGAGATTGTCCAGTTTGTACACGAAGTGCGTCCAGTTTTTGCCGTGACCATCTCTACTTTTTTGCACATGCTATGCAGGTGAAATGATGATACCATGCCAAGTTCTAACATTTTCAAAGTTCATTCTGTAGTGATTTTCAATTTCACGGTCATTTAGCTCTCTAAAAAAATCGGTAAATGACTCAAAAACAGCAAATGACGTGAGAACGTGTTGGAAATTGATGACGTCGCTTTGAATGCTGCATACTGAACGCAAAAAGTTTCTGGAGTTCAAATAAGTTTAAAAAACATTGTAGTGACCGTGTAACAGATGGGTTCTCGTCCGAAACCCTGATACTCCGAAAGAGATTGTCCAGTTTGTACAGGAAGTGCGTCCAGTTTTCGCCGTGACCATCTCTACTCTTTTGCACATGCTATGCGGGTGAAATGATGATACCATGCCAAGTTCTAACATTTTCAGAGTTCATTTTGTAGTGATTTTCAATTTCACGGTCATTTAGCTCTCTAAACAAATCGGTAAATGACTGAAAAATAGTAAATGACGTCAGAACGTGTTGGAAATTGATGACGTCGCTTTGAATGCTGCATACTGAACGCAAAAAGTGTCTGGAGTTCAAATAAGTTTAAAAAACATTGA
>NW_025235991.1:3992-4813 GCF_018294505.1 Triticum aestivum | reverse complement strand
CGTGCCAAGTTCCAACATTTTCAGAGTTCATTTTGTAGTGATTTTCAATTTCGCGGTCATTTAGCTCTCTAAACAAATCGGTAAATGACTGAAAAATAGCAAACGACGTCAGAACGTGTTGGAAATTGATGACGTCGCTTTGAATGCTGCATACTGAATGCAAAAATAGTCTGGAGTTCAAATAAGTTTAAAAAACATTGAAGTGCCCGTGTAACAGATGAGTTCTCGTCCGGAACCCTGATACTCCGAAAGAGATTGTCTAGTTTGTACACGAAGTGCGTCCAATTTTCGCCTTGACCCTCTCTACTCTTTCGCACATGCTATGCGGGTGAACTGATGATACCATGCCAAGTTCTAACATTTTCAAAGTTCATTTTGTAGTGATTTTCAATTTCACGGTTATTTAGCTCTCTAAAGAAATCGGTAAATGACTGAAAAATAGCAAAATCACATGAGAACATGTTGGAAATTGATGACGTCGCTTTGAATGCTGCATACTGAACGCAAAAAGTGTCTGGAGTTCAAATAAGTTTAATAAACATTGAAGTGACCGTGTAACAGATGAGTTCTCGTCCGAAACCCTGATACTCCGAAAGAGATTGTCCAGTTTGTACACGAAGTGCGTCCAATTTTCGCCGTGACCAACTCTACTCTTTTGCACATGCTATGTGGGTGAAATGATGATACCATGCCAAGTTCTAACATTTTCAGAGTTCATTTTGTAGTGATTTTCAATTTCACGGTCATTTAGCTCTCTAAACAAATCGGTAAATGACTGAAAAATAGCAAATGACGTCAGAACGTGTTGGAAATTGATGACT
>NW_025235991.1:3385-3982 GCF_018294505.1 Triticum aestivum | reverse complement strand
ATGCTATGCGGGGGAAATGATGATACCATGCCATGTTCCAAAATTTTCAGAGTTCATTTTGTAGTGATTTTCAATTTCATGGTCATTTAGCTCTCTAAACAAATCGGTAAATGACTGATAAACAGCAAATGACGACAGAACGTGTTGGAAATTGATGACATCGCTCTGAATGCTGCATACTGAACACAAAAATAGTCTGGAGTTCAAATAAGTTTAAAAAACATTGAAGTGCCCGTGTAACAGATGAGTTCTCGTCCGAAACCCTGATACTCCGAAAGAGATTGTCCAGTTTGTACACGAAGTGCGTCCAGTTTTCGCCGTGACCATCTCTACTCTTTTGCACATGCTATGCAGGTGAAATGACGATACCATGCCAAGTTCTAACATTTTCAAAGTTCATTTTGTAGTGATTTTCAATTTCACGGTCATTTAGCTCTCTAAAAAAAATCGGTAAATGACTGAAAAACAGCAAATGACGTTAGAACGTGTTGGAAATTGATGACGTCGCTTTGAATGCTGCATACTGAACGCAAAAAGTGTCTGGAGTTCAAATAAGTTTAAAAAACATCGAAGTGACCGTGTAACAGATGAGTTCTC
>NW_025235991.1:3103-3375 GCF_018294505.1 Triticum aestivum | reverse complement strand
AAAAAAATCGGTAAATGACTGAAAAACAGCAAATGACGTGAGAACGTGTTGGAAATTGATGACGTCGCTTTGAATGCTGCATACTGAACGCAAAAAGTGTCTGGAGTTCAAATAAGTTTAAAAAACATCGAAGTGACCGTGTAACAGATGAGTTCTCGTCCGAAACCCTGATACTCCGAAAGAGATTGTCCAGTTTGTACACGAAGTGCGTCCAGTTTTCGCCGTGACCAACTCTACTCTTTTGCACATGCTATGCGGGTGAAATGATGATA
>NW_025235991.1:1971-3093 GCF_018294505.1 Triticum aestivum | reverse complement strand
GTGATTTTCAATTTCACGGTCATTTAGCTCTCTAAACAAATCGGTAAATGACTGAAAAATAGCAAATGACGTCAGAACGTGTTGGCAATTGATGACGGCGCTTTGAATGCTGCATACTGAACGCAAAAAGTGTCTGGAGTTCAAATAAGTTTAAAAAACATTGAAGTGACCGTGTAACAGATGAGTTCTCGTCCGAAACCCTGATACTGCGAAAGAGATTGTCCAGTTTGTACACGAAGTGCGTCCAGTTTTCGCCGTGACCCTCTCTACTCTTTTGCACATGCTATGCGGGGGAAATGATGATACCATGCCAAGTTCCAACATTTTCAGAGTTCATTTTTTAGTGATTTTCAATTTCGCGGTCATTTAGCTCTCTAAACAAATCGGTAAATGACCGGAAAACAGCAAACGACGTCAGAACGTGTTGGAAATTGATGACGTCGCTTTGAATACTGCATACTGAACGCAAAAATAGTCTAGAGTTCAAATAAGTTTAAAAAACATTGAAGCGCCCGTGTAACAGATGAGTTCTCGTCCGAAATCCTGATACTCCGAAAGAGATTGTCTAGTTTGTACACGAAGTGCGTCCAGTTTTCGCCTTGACCCTCTCTACTCTTTCGCACATGCTATGCGGGTTAACTGATGATACCATGCCAAGTTCTAACATTTTCAAAGTTCATTTTGTAGTGATTTTCAATTTCACGGTTATTTAGCTCTCTAAACAAATCGGTAAATGACTGAAAAATAGCAAATCACATGAGAACATGTTGGAAATTGATGACGTCGCTTTGAATGCTGCATACTGAACGCAAAAAGTGTCTGGAGTTCAAATAAGTTTAATGAACATTGAAGTGACCGTGTAACAGATGAGTTCTCGTCCGAAACCCTGATACTCCGAAAGAGATTGTCCAGTTTGTACACGAAGTGCGTCCAGTTTTCGACGTGACCAACTCTACTCTTTTGCACATGCTATGCGGGTGAAATGATGATACCATGCCAAGTTCTCACATTTTCAGAGTTCATTTTGTTGTGATTTTCAATTTCACGGTCATTTAGCTCTCTAAACAAATCGGTAAATGGCTGAAAAATAGCAAATGACGTCAGAACGTGTTGGAAATTGAT
>NW_025235991.1:1406-1961 GCF_018294505.1 Triticum aestivum | reverse complement strand
ATACTCCGAAAGAGATTGTCCAGTTTGTACACGAAGTGCGTCCAGTTTTCGCCGTGACCATCTCTACTCTTTTGCACATGCTATGCAGGTGAAATGACGATACCATGCCAAGTTCTAACATTTTCAAAGTTCATTTTGTAGTGATTTTCAATTTCACGGTCATTTAGCTCTCTAAAAAAAATCGGTAAATGACTGAAAAACAGCAAATGACGTGAGAACGTGTTGGAAATTGATGACGTCGCTTTGAATGCTGCATACTGAACGCAAAAAGTGTCTGGAGTTCAAATAAGTTTAAAAAACATCGAAGTGACCGTGTAACAGATGAGTTCTCGTCCGAAACCCTGATACTCCGAAAGAGATTGTCCAGTTTGTACACGAAGTGCGTCCAGTTTTCGCCGTGACCAACTCTACTCTTTTGCACATGCTATGCGGGTGAAATGATGATACCATTCCAAGTTCTAACATTTTCAGAGTTCATTTTGTAGTGATTTTCAATTTCACGGTCATTTAGCTCTCTAAACAAATCGGTAAATGACTGAAAAATAGCAAATGACG
>NW_025235991.1:0-1396 GCF_018294505.1 Triticum aestivum | reverse complement strand
CTCTAAACAAATCGGTAAATGGCTGAAAAATAGCAAATGACGTCAGAACGTGTTGGAAATTGATGACGGCGCCTTGAATGCTGCATACTGAACGCAAAAAGTGTCTGGAGTTCAAATAAGTTCAAAAAACATTGAAGTGACCGTGTAACAGATGAGTTCTCGTCCGAAACCCTGATACTCCGAAAGAGATTGTCCAGTTTGTACATGAAGTGCCTACAGTTTTCGCCGTGACCCTCTCTACTCTTTTGCACATGCTATGCGGGGGAAATGATGATACCATGCCAAGTTCCAAAATTTTCAGAGTTCATTTTGTAGTGATTTTCAATTTCACGGTCATTTAGCTCTCTAAACAAATCGGTAAATGACTGATAAAGAGCAAATGACGTCAGAACGTGTTGGAAATTGATGACATCGCTCTGAATGCTGCATACTGAACACAAAAATAGTCTGGAGTTCAAATAAGTTTAAAAAACATTGAAGTGCCCGTGTAACAGATGAGTTCTCGTCCGAAACTCTCATACTCCGAAAGAGATTGTCCAGTTTGTACACGAAGTGCGTCCAGTTTTCGCCGTGACCATCTCTACTCTTTTGCACATGCTATGCAGGTGAAATGACGATACCATGCCAAGTTCTAACATTTTCAAAGTTCATTTTGTAGTGATTTTCAATTTCACGGTCATTTAGCTCTCTAAAAAAAATCGGTAAATGACTGAAAAACAGCAAATGACGTGAGAACGTGTTGGAAATTGATGACGTCGCTTTGAATGCTGCATACTGAACGCAAAAAGTGTCTGGAGTTCAAATAAGTTTAAAAAACATCGAAGTGACCGTGTAACAGATGAGTTCTCGTCCGAAACCCTGATACTCCGAAAGAGATTGTCCAGTTTGTACACGAAGTGCGTCCAGTTTTCGCCGTGACCAACTCTACTCTTTTGCACATGCTATGCGGGTGAAATGATGATAATATGCCAAGTTCTAACATTTTCAAAGTTCATTTTGTAGTGATTTTCAATTTCACGGTCATTTAGCTCTCTAAACAAATCGGTAAATGACTGAAAAATAGCAAATGACGTCAGAACATGTTGGCAATTGATGACGGCGCTTTGAATGCTGCATACTGAACGCAAAAAGTGTCTGCAGTTCAAATAAGTTTAAAAAACATTGAAGTGACCGTGTAACAGATGAGTTCTCGTCCGAAACCCTGATACTGCGAAAGAGATTGTCCAGTTTGTACACGAAGTGCGTCCAGTTTTCGCCGTGACCCTCTCTACTCTTTTGCACATGCTATGCGGGGGAAATGATGATACCATGCCAAGTTCCAACATTTTCAGAGTTCATTTTTTAGTGATTTTCAATTTCGCGGTCATTTAGCTCTCTAAACAAATCGGTAAATGAC
>NW_025235990.1:0-5660 GCF_018294505.1 Triticum aestivum | reverse complement strand
GCTAGAAGTTTTGAATTCACACCTCATAGTTCAATTGTCGGTATTCCGGTTAGAAACAACACGGGTACCAAGAAAGAATGGTGAGGGTGAGAAGTATCACCATACCAAGAAGTCTTAAGAGGTGGAGTAATCCTCACGACCTTCTTGACATAAAAGATGGTAATACTCCATGGTAAAGAAGAACAAATGCTAGGTAGCAAGGAACTCGAGGTATAACACAGAACACAAACAAGTTTTTGTTGGAGGGAACGCAATAAAGAGGTCGATGACAACACAAATCATCGAGGGCAAGGATGGTATTTCTCATCATTAATTCAATTGATATCCTGGAAGAGCATCAGAATGTAGATGGTGATCATGACACATTTGTCGAGAGATTCCACGAAGATGTAATCGATCCGCGATCACAACAAGTCAAAAGAATGATGAAGCAAGAGGTTATTGGAACCATAGGTACGACACAAACTCGAAATCAAGCTTGCTGTTCAAGGCGAAATGATATGATGAGGAAGATCGACGTAAGCTTAGCTCATCATCGAAGGTTGTGCTCCAGGATTAAGGACCAAGTAGCACAGTTAGAATCGTCACGACAATGATATAGCCAAACAGGCTAGGAATGCTGTGATCGGGTACAAACTCGTACTTATAGAAGCTTACTGAAGAGTTGTTGAACCGTAGAGCGGACTCGGTTCGGTTATCGGGGTCTTTGAGTGTTCAGTAACTCAGGGCCCGTGAAAAATTGGAATCAGTGGAAAGGTAGCACTTGATGAAGAACTCATAAGATGTTATGCAGTTCCATGATAATCTCGAGATACCGGGGGCAACACTCAACGACAGATCAAAGTAGAGGTTGGACTGGGGTATTACTCTGTAGAAGGCAAGTGCTTAAACTTGCACGAGAAATGGTATTTAAAGGAGAACATGGTCGGAAACCATGATCATTAATGATCAAACCACGGATACAAGATGAACTTATAACAAGGGGGTAACTATTTTTACGAGCAGCTTCCATGATAAGTTATACATCGTGTCCATGGGCATGAACGCAAGGTTCAAGGTCGACTCCCACTTCTTCAATGTATAACCTTCCATTCACTTCTCGCTTTGATAAAAGCATTAGTGTTGAAAGTTTTACCTGGTGAAATACCAGAAGAGTATGACTCGTGAAAACTTCCGAGTTCACACATATTAAGGAAGGCCTAGGTTCAACCCATCAGGGTATCATGGAAATATATACCACAAGCTACAATAGTAAATACCACCAGCTCGAAAGCTGAGCATGGTTGAGAAAGCAGAGGATACAATTTACCAAAGGCATTATGTATCGAAGAAGGAAATCACAAAGTGATTAATTATGAAGGAAACTGTCGGATAATAATCCAACAAAGGACTTGACGGTCCACAAAGGATATGATATGAGTATCGTTACTCAACCAGAAGAGGAAGGCATGCAAATGCAACAGGTTATGGAATCATCTGAGTAATTTGCAGCTTAAATGCAAAGGAATTATGTTTTCCAAAACAAAGGATCAGAAGGAATGCTCTGATTAGGGGTGGATAAGTCGAATAGCCTTAGGGTACAATCAAAGACAATTGGATTGGTCGAGAACCAATTCCAGTTAAAAGAATGGCAGCTCAGCCGGAAAAGTAATTTATAATGATCAATGATGATTGCATGTATTCGCAGACGTATTGAGTCAACAGACTCAAAATGATAATGACAAGGAATGTCAATATGACCACGAGACTTATGGGATTAACCATAATGCAAAAGCAAGAATTTCAAGAGCCAAAGGCCCCAAAGGATTTTCGGAAGATCGAATATTATTTTGAAGACTTTTGTGAAACACATGGACAACTGGGGTTGAGCGGATACTCGACAAGTGCGGCGATTTATTTGAAGGGGTATTCATGTGGCAAAGAACTGCTAGGCAGTAGGCACGAAGTATTCTCGGAACGATAGAGAAAACTTCGGGTATCTTGTAATAACAAGAACAATGGGGAATGATCGTAAGAATGGCAAGTGTAAGTAGTTATCCATAAGGATTTATCGATGGTCGGGAATAGCAAAAGTGATGGGCACAAAGTCTCGAGAGAATATCAAAGAGTATCTCCGAAATCTTCTGGTGCAGTCGGTGACCATCTGGACTGAAGGGGCTCTCCGGGAGAAAGCACTCGCGAGAACCTAAAGTTAGTTTTGTTATTAGCAAAATCGTTTAACCCGAATAGAAGAGAGTTCAGAATCCCAGAGTAAAGGTCGAGGAGTAAAAGATCCTAGTACCACCCAATGGCGACGTGGGCCCGTAAGGCACACAGCCAAGTTAGTAAAAGTTTTGCAATGTCTAGACTCGACTTCGGCCAAGAAGTGTGAAAGGGGGATTCCTACAGGCAGTCGGCTCTGATACCAACTTGTGACGCCCCCGATTCAATCGTACACTAATCATGCACGCAAATGTGTACGATCAAGATCAGGGACTCACGGGAAGATATCACAACACAACTCTACAAATAAAATAAGTCATACAAGCATCATAATACAAGCCAGGGGCCTCGAGGGCTCGAATACAAGTGCTCGATCATAGACGAGTCAGCGGAAGCAGCAATATCTGAGTACAGACATAAGTTAAACAAGTTGCCATAAGATGGCTAGCACAAACTGGGATACAGATCGAAAGAGGCGCAGGCCTCCTGCCTGGGATCCTCCTAACTACTCCTGGACGTCGTCAGCGGCCTGCACGTAGTAGTAGGCACCACCGGGGTAGTAGACGTCGTCGACGGTGGCGTCTGGCTCCAGGCCTCCAGCATCTGGTTGCGACAACCAGGTAGAAGGGAAAGGGGAAAAGGGGGAGAAAAGCAACCGTGAGTACTCATCCAAAGTACTCGCAAGCAAGGAACTACACTACATATGCATGGGTATATGTGTAAGGAGGCCATATCAGTGGACTGAACTGCAGAATGCCAGAGTAAGAGGGGGATAGCTAATCCTGTAGAAGACTACGCTTCTCGCAGCCACCGTCTTGCATCAAGTAGAAGAGAGTAGCTTGAAGTCCTCCAAGTTGCATCTCCAAGTAGCATCTCCAAGTAGCATCTCATAGCATAATCCTACCCGGCGATCCCCTCCTCATATCCCTGAGGTAGAGCGACCACCGGTTGAATCTGGCACTTGGAAGGGTGTGTTTTATTAAGTATCCGGTTCTAGTTGTCATAAGGTCAAGGTACAACTCCAAGTCGTCCTCTTACCGAAGATCACGGCTATTCGAATAGATTAACTTCCCTGCAGGGGTGCACCACATAGCCCAACACGCTCGATCCCATTTGGCCGGACACACTTTCCTGGGTCATGCCCGGCCTCGGAAGATCAACACGTCGCAGCCCCACCTAGGCACAACAGAGAGGCCAGCACGCCGGTCTAAACCTAAGCGCGCAGGGGTCTGGGCCCATCGCCCTGAGCACACCTGCACGTTGCGAGGTCGGCCGAAAGCAGACCTAGCCTAGTGGCGTTCCAGTCCAATTCGGCGCGCGCCGCTCCGTCGCTGACGTCTAAAGTGCTTCGGCTGATACCACGACGTCGGGATACCCATAACTACTCCCACGTAGATGGTTAGTGCGTATAGGCTCGTAGCCAGACTCAGATCAAATACCAAGATCTCGTTAAGCGTGTTAAGTATCCGCGAACGCCGAACAGGACCAGGCCCACCTGTCTCCTAGGTGGTCTCAACCTGCCCTGTCGCTCCGCCAAAAAGTAACAGTCGGGGGCCGTCGGGAACCCAGGCCCACCTCTACCGGGATGGAGCCACCTGCCCCTTCAGCCCCCAACTCCGAACAGTATCACAGGTAATGTAACAGTGTAAAGTATATAGCATGCCCGTGATCACCTCCCGAAGTGATCACAGCCCAGTAGTATAGCATGGCAGACAGACAAGAGTGTAGGGCCACTGATGATAAACTAGCATCCTATACTAAGCATTTAGGATTGCAGGTAAGGTATCAACAGATGTAGCGACAATGTCAGGCTATGCATCAGAATAGGATTAACGAAAGCAGTAACATGCTACACTACTCTAATGCAAGCAGTATAGAGGAGAATAGGCGATATCTGGTGATCAAGGGGGGGGCTTGCCTGGTTGCTCTGGCAAGAGAGAGGGGTCGTCAACTCCGTAGTCGAACTGGTCAGCAGCAGCGTCGGTCTCGTAGTCTACCGGAGAGAAGAGGGGGGAAGAAATAATGAATACAGAGCAAACAAAGCATCACAAGATATAACAAGGCAATACGCGGTGTTCGGTGTGCCCTAACGCGGTAGTAGGTGATACCGACGAAGGGGGAAGATATCCGGGAAAGTATTCCCGGTGTTCCGTGTTTTCGGGCAGAGGAGCCGGAGGGGGAAAGTTGCGGGTTCGATAGGTTAGGGGTGTGCGGCGGACGAACGGACTGCGTATCCGGAATCGTCACGTCGTTCTGAGCAACTTTCATGTATAAAGTATTTTCATCTGACTTACGGATTATTTTATATAATTTTTCAAAGTTTTAATGATATTCTGAAATTATTATTAACTCGAAATTAATTGAATAAATGCTAGGTGCACCCAGCACAGGGTACACAAAAGTGTACCCGGGGATGACAAGTGGGCCAAGGGGGACCCAGTTGACCAGTCAAGGTTTGACTGGTCAACAGGGGGTAGGGCCCCCTGTCATTGACTCACTAGTAAACTAACAATTTTAGTTAGACTAATTAAGCAGTTAGCAGGTTAATTAACATGATTAATTAGGTTAATTAATTAACTAACTATTTTAATCATTATATCCTTTCATTTAATTATTTTTCGTTTTCGGGTGGACCCCGCGTGTCATTGGCCAGGGGCCTTAGCGGGTCGTGTGGGCAGGTAGGTCTCGGGCGACAGGCGGGCGCCCGTTAACGGGCGCACCCGGGCGATGGCCAGCGGGCGTGGACGGGCGCCGGCACGACGTCAGCGAGGCCACGCCGAGGCGGGGCCGTGGCGAAGCGGGTAGTCGCCGAAGGGGGACGCCGGGGCCGTGGAGGGTGCGGCCGGACCAGGACGACCCGAGCAAGGGCTCGTCGGCGCTGGCAAAACCGCAACGGGGGAGGGGCTCCGGTCTTGTCTGCTGCTGTTGGGACGTAGAGCAGCGCGCAGCAGCCGCAGGCGGCAGCGCCAGCAGGGAGCGGGGCGGCGCGCAAGTGCGGCGCGACGGCGGCCACGGGATGCAGCAGGAGTGCGCGGTGACGGTGGCGCGCGTGCACAGAGGAGGAGATGGAGGAAGAGGGAAGTAGTGAGCAGAGGCGGATGGCGGGGCGCGCGGCGCGGTCTTCACGGGGGCGAGGCAGCGGAGAGGGGAAGAGGAGGCCGAGGGCCTCACCGCGAGCCGTAGGGGAATGGCAGCGGTTGTCGGGGAGGAAGACGGGGACGACGTGCGATGAGGCGACGCCGGTGCGGTTGAGGCCGGGGAAGCGATCCGGCGAAGTCCGGCGGCGTCGTGGCGGCTCGGGTCGGGGCGACGGGATCGGGCGACGGTTGCCCAGACCGGATCCGCGCGGGGCGGAGGCTTTGAGGAGGCGGGCATCGGCGACGAGGGCGGAGGCGCCATGGCACGCGACGGCAGCGGGGGGTCGGGGGCATCGGTTGCCCCCCGATCCAGATCCGTTC
>NW_025235989.1:0-5663 GCF_018294505.1 Triticum aestivum | reverse complement strand
CAGCGCTGACCGTAGGGGTGGGCTGTGATGCGGTAGGCACGTGGCCGGGTAAACCGGGCGCCCGTTTGGTGTCACGGAACCCTGTTCACATCGTTTGGGGCTGTGAGCGAAACTCCGGCCGGATCTCCTCATGGATGGAACCCGAATAGGCGATAAACCTGGACTAGAGACTTGAGTGTTTAGGTAGGTCGTGGTCTACACCCACGTCGGCTTTCGCTTGAAGTCTGCCGAGCACATGTCGTGTGCAGACGCTAAGTGGTGAAAACATGTATGAAGAAGTACACCCCTGCAGGGTTAATATGATCTATTCGAATAGCCGTGTCCGCGGAAAAGGACTTCTGGGTTGCTTATATCAGTTCATAGACAAGTGAAAGTGGATACTCTAAAATACGCAAGATAAGCGTGAGTGCTATGGATGGCGTTCTCGTAGGGAGACGGGAGCGGATCCTTAGTGGTGTATTGATATGGTGAATATGTGGACTCGTGTGCGCCACCTCAAAAGTTACATTGCAGTCGTAGTTCAGGATAGCCACCGAGTCAAAGCTGGCTTGCTGCAGTTAAACCCCACCATCCCCTTTGTTGATAATGAAGCATATGTAGTTAGTTCTGATGTAAGTCTTGCTGGGTACATTTGTACTCACGTTTGACTATTTTATGTTTTTGCAGAGAGACTTCGGTCTCGCTAGTAGTTCCACGTGGACTTCGACGTTTAGCTTGTTACCTCAGCTACGATCTTGTGCCTCGGCAGGATCTGGTAGATAGTCAGGCTTCTCAGCCTTTTCCATTTATAGATGTCTGTACCCAGACATGATAGCTTCCGTTTGTGCTTGACTTGTATGCTCTGAGTGTTGGGTCATAAGACCCATGTTTGTAATATCTCGCTCCTCGGAGCCTATTGAATAAACTACTTGAGTCGTAGAGTCATTTTGTGATGCCATGTTGTATTGCACATATCGAGCATATTGTGTGTATGTTATTGAAATGCTTGGTATGTGTGGGATCTGACCATCTAGTTGTTTATCTTTAGTAGCCTCTCTTACCGGGAAATGTCTCCTAGTGTTTCCACTGAGCCATGGTAGCTTGCTACTGCTCTGGAACACTTAGGCTGGCCGGCATGTGTCCTTCTTCGTTCCTGTGTCTGTCCCTTCGGGGAAATGTCACGCTTTGAGTACCGGAGTCCTGTTAGCCCGCTGCAGCCCGGTTTACCGGAGTCCTGCTAGCCCAGTGCTACAGCCCGGACCCACTTGCTGATGACCGACACGTTCGAACTGGGTCATGGATGCCTGTCCCTGTAAGTCTGTGCCACTTTGGGTTTACGACTAGTCATGTCAGCCCGGGCTCTTTATCATATGGATGCTAGCGACACTATCATATACGTGAGCCAAAAGGCGCAAACGGTCCCGGGCAAAGGTAAGACGACACCCGTGGGAACACCGTGCGTGAGGCCGCAAAGTGATATGAAGTGTTACCGGCTAGATCGATGTGACATCGAGTCGGGGTCCTGACAGCGTTGGTATCAGAGCTTGACTGCCTGTAGGATTACCGAGCCAAACTGGTCGAAGTTGAGTCTAGAAATTCTTTAGTTATATAAGGGAATTGATTGTGGGATGGAACGTAAGGCTCTTTTTACTCCTTATACCTCATGCCCTTCTGATCTGAGTCATCATCTTCTCTTCTACGGGGATTAAGAACTAGGCTATCTCTTCTTCCCATCAGGATCACGTGTTACTAATCCGTAGACTTATAAGATTGTTGGATTTAAGCTTGAGTTCAGTTCCTACTACCTCCATATGTTAATTGTTGATCTCGAAACCTTGATATTGTGCTTCTGAGTGGTTATGCCACCATTTTTGTGAATGTCTCAAGTCTTTTCTGGGCATTTACAGCCGTTATGCTGTCCGAGTCGTTCCAGGTTTCTAAATAGTCTGATGCATTTGCAAATCCTTTCTTCCCGTTTCAATGTTTCCATGGGCCAGATTAACCACACTAATCAGTGAGATGAGGTACTCCGTTACCTTGACATATATGTTGGAGATATTATTATGACCCTAGGTGTCTTAGGGGATCATCTAGTAATTTAGCCATGATTTGTGTTCCCAGTGTGATGATTCTGGCCATCATTCTCGAAAGCATCCCGTGATGTTATTAGTTAGTAGGCATTCTGTTCCTGGGTTCTTGAACCCGAGATTCACTCCACTTACTTCGTGTTGATAGTAATTGCTAGTTCCTTCAGGATATTAGTAACCTTTGCATTAGTCCTCGATGTTCGTGGTATTCCTTTCTTCCAAATACTATGAACCGCTTATGGCAGATGTTCCTCGCTAATCGAAAGATCACAATCAGAGTGCTTTCGATGGGTTCTCAATTCTACATTGTGACTCTGCCAGTTCTACCTTTCTGCATGGGTTATCCGGAAGAATTATGTGGAATTCGTTCGACATACTAATCTATGCATCCACAACTCAGAAAGTTATATGTTCCTTTGAGTTGTTCCCCTTTAGTTGTTTTCTGACCCTCGTCTATCAATTGATAGTCAAGATTATGTGTGCATTCATTCATCGATGCCTATTACTCTTGTGGTCCGTCAAGCCATTCTATCGTAGAATGACTAGGAGAAACAAACTCCAGTACCTCTTCCATATCCAGGATTGGGTCAAAGAAGTTGTGCTCCGCAGATCAAATTGCTAATCCAGCTTTTGTTCTGTTCTACCTTGGAGTATTACCATCTTTATATCGGGATTGTTATAGGAATTGCACACCATCCTATGAACTCCTGGTACAGTGATACTTCATGTCGTCATTAGTCATTCCTCGGTCTTCGTGTTGATGCAACCGGAATACCGACAAATGAATTGTGATGCGTGAAATCAATACGCCTAGCAACCTCGTTGCTGGGTAGTTAAAAGACAATAATTTTATTCCTAGTGTGTTGGTTATCGAATCATCATTCTAAGATTGATCGTGCTACCTAGTCCATTCTCTTGGTTCACTCCTCGATCGATGAGTTGGGATTATTTCAAATTCTTGCTCTATTGATCATATCGTCTTGCCCTGAAAAGCAAGATTGTTCTCGAGCTTAGTAACATACCGGTGGCTCGTGATTTTCTGAATATCTTCTCAGAGGTATTACCAGGTTGTCACCTGACCGCTATGTTGAGCTCGTGATCAAGTTGGTTTCTTGTGAACCATCCCTCTCCAAGAATCGGTGTTAGTTATCCCTGAGCTAGTTGGTTAAGCTAGACAACAACTTGGAGAGTTGGAAGATAAAAGCTTGTCTGACTTAGTTCGTTCCAAAGGGATATTCTTGTGTAGTGTGTGTTGAAGAAAGATGATATCTTCATCGATTGGTCCCTGTGATCAGTTGCTGGACCTATTGTCTTATCAACCCTTTGATTTGAGTGTGGGCTATCGTCAAATCAAGTCAGAACCAACGATGTTCGTAATGTTGTCTTACTCGTGGTTGATCCCTCGAGCATACATCTTTATATCCTTTGGGGCTGACCAATGCTATCACCGTGTTCACACGATGGTGGAAGTCCAGTGATATGGTAATTCCGATGAGTTGTTGTTGAGCCCATTGACAACATTCTTATCTCCTCCATGATGTTGTTGAACATTAAGTTAGTGTTGGAAACTTTTGAAAGCATTTTCTTCATGCCCCGTTCATGAAATATATGTTTGGATAAAAGAAGTGACTTCCTTTGATTCACGTGCATTTGATGTAAGTTGCCGACGTGAATTCGAGAAAGCATGTTTTTGCCTCCTCTGGAACCATCCCAAGTCAGTTATGCACGTGCGAAGTATTCTGTGGTTTGATAGACTGATCATCTTCATTCCATATGTGTATCCTAGCACATCAAGCCACCGACTGATTTGTTCAAGGAGAAGGAGTATCTTCATAAGAGCTAATCCGGACTTATGAAAGAACTTCGATATCCTCGCTGATGGTTCCCAACCAGAACTCGGTAGTGTTTTATTGTAAGACTACCAGGTGGGCATGCTTGTCTGGGACAACGTGTTCACATGTTTGTAGCAGAACCAGCTCATGTTTTGGAGCTTGCTATCGTAGTTCATCTCCCGAGAATCCCGCAACGTCATCTCGTCAATTTGTGTTGCAAACTTCCGTTTTTCTTCCTAGACTCGATGAGTCTGGAATATCCTGACACCAACCAGATCTGAATCTCAGGCAGATATGATGGTTGGAATATTTCCCAAGAATTATAATATTGGTCGCGCGATAACCGGTAAAGTGGATGTCGTGGCCAACACACCCAGCCGGAAGACCTGTTATTATAATATCTTGATTGATGAAGTTGGCCACCTCCCCATAAGGATTTCGTAGGGTTTACCTCCCTAGTTGTTCCTTATGGATTCTTGTGCTCCCGAAGTCCGACCTTTTTACTTGATGTTCTAGATATCAAACCATTTCTATGAATGGGTTACACTAGCACATCAAGGAGAACATTAGAAGCGGAGTGCTAAATGTCTCTCGGTCGATCATCCAGATTTTGTTTCCTTGGCCTCGCTAAGGTGAAATCTGAGAAGGTGTTATCTTCCTTTGCATCTGCATCATCCATCATTAGCCATCATGGTAGTATGTTGTGTTGTCAGCACCCTTGACACGGATGTTGGTAAAACTTTGATGAATATGGAAATGCTCAAGTTCTTGAGAGCACGCACAAGCGCTACGTGTTATCATCGGCACTAACCGAGGTTGCTCTCAGTTTCCTCGGCAATGCTATGATCTTTCAAACATAGAATCCACTCTCTTTGTTGGGTTTTTCCCCAGTTACCAGAATCATTCCCAGCATTTGCATTTTGTTCCTAGCTTGCACCGCCAATGTGCCATTCTACCATGGGTCTCTTCCATTTCCGGTGATAAGTAAAATCATCCATTACGTTGTCTTCAACAAGGTAATCCACATCATTCAAGTCCGAGTATGCCATTCTACCGACCCCCTCCAAATGATCGCTCGAGAATTGCCTTAGGCTGGTTTAAAGAGTTTCAATGATCTCTGAATCAAAGGTAATTCTTTTGCCACTTAAGGGGAGATATCCACGAGTCACGGTTTCGAAGGTGTCTCGTTGTGGTATCATGGCAACTCAACTCCTCGCTACGTTGACAACCGATTACCACCTTCTTAAGTGTGGAATTATTGTCCACCTAGTGAACCTCCGTCATCCGTTTCTTCCACCCCTCTTGATGTGTATCTCGTGTCTCACCCGAGAGATGGTTCTATGTCTCATTCCGGGAGTTAATCCTGAGTTGTTCGATCTTCGAGAAGACCGATCCTTCCAGAGTTTTCCTTTCCTCTTCTTGTCATGATTAGCTGAAGATCTCAGAGCAAGACGACAAGACAAAGATGGTGTTCAAATCAACGTTCATTTGAAGTGCAACCTGGATCGTGAAGATTGTGCTAGTTTGCGTTCCCCTTTCACCTTACCCTACGCTTGAATCTCGAGACGAGATTCTTGTTTAGTGGGGGTGAGTTGTCACATCCCTAGCTTTAGGCATTGCTCTAGGTTAACTTCATGTGTGCATCATGTCTATATTTTTGAAACTTGAATTGAGGAATATTGGAAGCCTCAAAACCCTAAATAAAAGAGGGGCAAAAACCCTAGAAATCTCATTCATTGCTCCAAAAGGCTCTTCTTAAATGTTT
>NW_025235988.1:0-5664 GCF_018294505.1 Triticum aestivum | reverse complement strand
CCCCTTTCCTTTCCCCCTCTCTCTCCTTCCCTCTCCTCTCCTACTCCCACTTGGAAGGGGGGAGTCCTACTCCACTCCTCATGGGGCGCGCCTAGGGTGGCCGGCCCCTCCCCCTCCTCCACTCCTTTATATACGGGGAGGGGGGCACCCCTTGGAGACACAACAATTGATCTCTTGATCTCTTAGCCGTGTGCGGTGCCCCCCTCCACCATATTACACCTCGATAATATCGTAGCGGTGCTTAGGCGAAGCCCTGCGTCGGTAGCATCATCATCACCGTCACCACGCCGTCGTGCTGACGGAACTCTCCCTCAAAGCCCGGCTGGATCGGAGTTCGAGGGACGTCATCGAGCTGAACGTGTGCTGAACTCGGAGGTGCCGTACGTTCGGTACTCAGATCGGTCGGATCGTGAAGACGTACGACTACATCAACCGCGTTGTGCTAACGCTTCCGCTTTCGGTCTACGAGGGTACGTGGACACACTCTCCCCCCTCGTTGCTATGCATCACCATGATCCTGTGTGTGCGTAGGAATTTTTTTGAAATTACTACGTTCCCCAACATTTCAAAGTGCTCAAATTGAAGATCTAATACCACAGGTGCATCGGCGTTGTTCATACAAATCCAACGAGCCCAAGAACGTCAAAATCGGAGTTCATATGAAGAAATGACGGTCGATTTTCTAATGGGGGTCAAGAGCAAGACCCGACGCTCAGTACGACCATGCTCGGTCGTATCGGTGGTCGTCCGAGGCCCAGAAAAGGCAGAAATCACCAAGACCAGACATGATTCTTCGTGGATTTCGTCCTCGTTTGTTCCTATTACTTACTTGGTCATCAGGTGATGTTTCGGGAAAGGCTTTGGCTCGCCTAGAACCCCTGTTTCAAAGAAGAGAACACACATCCACGGAGGAGACCCGTGGAGGCCGGCTATATATCTCCATCAACCCTAGCCGGTGGCCATCATCCATAATCATTCCCATCTCTCCATGTCCAGCCACCATCCACATCAAGAGGCACTCGGGGATCTATCAAGCCCCCATCTCCATCATTGCAACCTTGGAGGAAGGCCGGAAGGAAGCGGGCAGCCAGAGGAGCGCCACCGCGGGGATCGTCCATGCACTATCGCCGTTGCACCGTCTTCTTCACCAATGCCCATTCTCCCTTCCCCATCGAGGTCATCATGATGGGTTGTAACAAATCTTGAACCCCTTTTTAATGTGATGTTATTTGAGTAATTATTGGTTATGTGCGGTCATCAAGTGTTGAGGCTTTATTTGATAGATGTCGACTATTTATGTTTGTCCTCTCTATGTTTCTATTTACCTTTGCGATAATTTTGTTAATGGAGATGTCTGATCCATCGGTGTAGTTGGAGATATCTAACTCCCCGGGCCACACATGGAGTTGATAGGTAGTTGTGCTATCTGATAGACCTCTCGGAGACAGGCATTGGTATCTTGAGGGAGCACAATTTATCTGGGAGTAAATTAATGGTTATCCGTAGAACTTGCCATTGGTTTGGTTCTTGTGACCTTAATATCTTACGTTAGTTATTGCGTGTATGTGACAAGAAGTATGATGATTGAGTTGTCTCAATACGGCTCTGCTTGAGAGACAACGTTATGTGAGGGACCTCCCACCATCGGTAGATTACTCGTATCTTATGAAGTGTGGCACTGACACAGCTAGTTTTGGTAGTCAATAGATTAATGCTATTCAAAGCCATAATGCCGCTAATGAACCAACCCTAGACACCAACACTGATCATCTAAAACATTGCATTAATTCTTCGTAGTTTATTTCTTTGCTTATTTTAGTATTTATTTTTGTTCCCTTTATTACTTAGTTTAAATCCCACCTTTTATCGTTTCCCTAGCAACCGACTAGAGTAAGTTATTTCCAAATTCTGGTTTGGGTGTGAGCATAGCTGCGTTTGTGACAACGTAGTTGCGGGGTTGGTAGTGTCATCCTTTAAGAAACACTCCGCTTTAAGGTTATGCCTTTCCATACCGGCAACAATGCCGTCCTCAGTAGGACCGCATGCGTGTAGTTCGTGGCATTGCCCTCGTACGCGTATCTACATCCAAAGATGCCCTGCCCAAATGGCGTCATCACCGTGCACGACAGTGTTGAGACGGCACTAGAGGCAGAGGTTGCCAATGTAGAGCACGTGTATCCTCTGCAGATCTCGAGGAGAACAAAAGGTCAGTCGAACCGTCCAAGACACCTTTTTTGCCTCGGAAGCCCAAGCCTAGCATATCGTTCCAGACGGGCAAGGAAACCAAGACATTCCAACTGCACCTTGAGGACCCTGCCAAAATAACAATTATAGGAGGAGACCTGAGCCCGGACCAGGAGGCCGCCCTCATATAATTCCTCAGGGACAACCCACTGACATGTTGATACGTCTCTGACGTATCTATTATTTTTCTTATGTTCATGCTATATTTACATCAATTATACATGCTGCCAACTTCTCTTCAACATCAGCGGCAACGAGGCAAATGTTGGATTGGGTTGACCTTTTCTTTTAACCGGGCATAACCCCTTTCCATTAAATGAATCACAAAAATACCACCATCCAACAAATTCAAGGAAACTAGAAAGGGGAAAGCGAGTTCAAGGAAATGTTGGATTGGGTCAAGCTTGGACTTGGGTCGACCTATGGTAGATTTTCTCACAAAATTAGCTATTCGGGATGGGTCTCCTCACCACCAGAGCCATAGCTACGGTTTTAGCGATTATAAGTTCCCTGGCCTCGTATCCAACGTATATGTTCCAAGGTTGGGCCGAGCTTGGACTTGAGTCAACGTCAGTATAGCTAACGTATATGTTCCAAGGTTTGCCATGGGGCGTAGTTATTCAGATGCTCACCGCATGTGATATTTGCCCTCTCATCACTGACTAAAGTCGCATGGCGCCAAACCAAATGATGATCTATTTTAAGTAACAACGACAATGATGAGATAGTTTGGAGTGGATACAAATAACGAGTAAAACAGAATAGGGAGGGGCAGATAAGTGACTACACATGCATGTATAATGAACTCGTACGTAGAAGACCTTTTTTCGAGGAAAGTGCATGGAAGACTTTGCAACAACATAGTAGAACAAATGGAAGTGCATGGGAGTCAATTTGACAAGGATTGATTCGTGGAAGGAAGAGCAGTCTCGTTGAAGTTTTCCATGCGCATGCGCATCGAAGAGTAGACTTGCGATTTAACGGTCAAACTAAAGTAAGGCCGGTTGCAACTTGCAAGTTGGTGATCAACTAATATATGCAGACCGATTATATATGAAGTTGCATGTAGATAGGCGTACTTTGATGGTGACAATGCGCATGCGCGCGTGCAGTTAGCTCCCAGCCGACCTCCTATATATGTTCCCTGGCCTCCATGGCGATCCAACACACGCCACTGATATGATGGATGGATCCGACGTCTTAGAAAATCACCCACTGTGCGTTATCAGTGACAATTAAATCATCCATGATAACTAAACCATCCCAATCGACATTTACGTATCTAAATTAAGCCCACTGTTCTGAGACATGCATGCATGCCAAGAGTAGTAGTAATTGAAGAAGCCATAGCTATGCTTGGCCAAATAGGGCCGGGTTTGATCTCATTCGGTTAATCGATCCATCTTCGGTAGAGTAGTTAACGAAAAGTTGACCTTGTCAGCAGCCATCATGTCTGAAACTCGGAATCATTTCACATTAATTTGCGGTTGCAGAACACCGGCTTTTTGGAGTAGTAGGGTCCCTTTTCATCATAAATCTAGGATTACGATCCAGAGTACTCCGTACTCCAGAAAACCTAGGAGCATATACAGATTACATTAATTCGACAGGGGTACACTGCACAAATGCACTACGGTTTGACAGTCCAGTAGGTATCTTCTCTGAATTGGTTAATGCCCATTGTACTCGATAGTTAACCACAATCCATTCTGGGAACTGCCGCGGGTCAAGATTTTGACTACCTCACCGGTGATCAAAAGTATGTTGCTTGTGCAAAGTAGTAGGTCCCAGAGAAGGGCCTAAGTTTTATCCTGCTGCTGCTTTGCAAAAGAGAAAGAATAGTACGTTCTCTTCTCCCCTCTTTTGCTAAATCGACATGCTATATGCCCACTTGAGAAGAGATACCCATGCATGCAAAATGCAAGGCACACACATGCACCGAGCTGTCCAATGGTCAACAAAGTGCTCAACCAATCCACAGGGAGCCGGCGGCCGGCTGGTCCCAAGTTATGGTCACTTGTGATGCATCTTTGGCAACTTGTTTTTTTGGAAAGTGGAGAGGCAAAGAGATTTCTCAACCCAATCCATGTTTGACCAAATTTTAACTAGCCTTGCCCTTGAGTTAGAAATCCTTTTGCTTAAAACTAAAGTCCTTAAATGGCTAGAAAAAGCTCATGAACGCGCTTTCGGGTTTGCTCACATATATTGGCAAAAGTCATAACTAAGTGAGATGGGGAGCAGATTTTTTTTTCAGTTTTTCAAAAAAAGCTTAATTTTCTACTTAGGGTGCGCCGAGTGGGCATGGACCGAGCTAAACCACTTGGGCTGCACCCCGTCATGCTAACCTGTCGAAATCATCGACCCCACGGAAGTACATGGAGTTAATTAAAGGAGCCTTTTGTGCCCATGTAGGATATGTAGCTTTGTTAGGACCTTCATGTTTCTTTTGGAAAATATACACTCATCACTCCTAAAACAAGGCCAGAGTGATGTACCAGAAGACTAAACACGGAATGGGGTAAGCGCAGCCACTAGGGCCGGCACTTAACAACCTCTTGCCATGTGTCCATAGGCCGGACCTAAAACTCAAGTAGGCCCAAAACTATTAGCTTTTGCCAGGACCGTATATACTTTAAAAAAATGTGAACATCAACCGTAAGTAAAAGTACAAGTTGTCGTAATTTAGCTTTGCTGGTCATAAGCTTCCACGCTACAACCAAAACTAGAAGATAACTTGATTTACAAATAAAAACTAGCTAGACAAGAAAAACCCTTGGCAAGTCTAACCAGCCGTCAACTACCCCTCCCAATGCCTCACGATTCTCCCACAAAACAAAGGCAAACCCCCCGAAAACAAACAGCCACTGGGCATATATATTACTAGCATCTGCCCACCTCATGTGCCAAGTGAACAGCCAGCAACATGTGTGTGCACCTTATAAAATATGCCTATACTGGTAAGTAGCTGCAGATTGTACCTTATTGTATGCACCACATGTGTCTGAGTGTGTGTGCCCATAAAATAGGCGCCCTCTCACACCCCTGGGGCCGAATCAGAGGCGAGCAGCCATGCTGACCTCTCTCTCCTCATCTTGTCTGTCCTGCCACAATAGCTGGGTCTGCAGTGGCAATTTCTAATTGCAAGAAGATAACCTGAAATAAGTTCAGAGACAGTCGACTAATTAAATATTGCCCTTAACAGACTCATGTTGCGAATATTCTATCTGGATGCATTCATGATTTTATTTGGGGATCTTAAGTTTTGAGGTTTAAGAAAAAGGGTTTCCCCCGCTTTGTATTCCAAAGCAACCAACCGATACATTCAAGGATAGGTGCTGGGGCGGAAGCAGCACAATCACACCCAAAAGAAACGAAAGAGAAACAACTAGAGAAAAGAATGCCGACAACGGTGGATCGACG
>NW_025235987.1:0-5664 GCF_018294505.1 Triticum aestivum | reverse complement strand
CCCCTTTCCTTTCCCCCTCTCTCTCCTTCCCTCTCCTCTCCTACTCCCACTTGGAAGGGGGGAGTCCTACTCCACTCCTCATGGGGCGCGCCTAGGGTGGCCGGCCCCTCCCCCTCCTCCACTCCTTTATATACGGGGAGGGGGGCACCCCTTGGAGACACAACAATTGATCTCTTGATCTCTTAGCCGTGTGCGGTGCCCCCCTCCACCATATTACACCTCGATAATATCGTAGCGGTGCTTAGGCGAAGCCCTGCGTCGGTAGCATCATCATCACCGTCACCACGCCGTCGTGCTGACGGAACTCTCCCTCAAAGCCCGGCTGGATCGGAGTTCGAGGGACGTCATCGAGCTGAACGTGTGCTGAACTCGGAGGTGCCGTACGTTCGGTACTCAGATCGGTCGGATCGTGAAGACGTACGACTACATCAACCGCGTTGTGCTAACGCTTCCGCTTTCGGTCTACGAGGGTACGTGGACACACTCTCCCCCCTCGTTGCTATGCATCACCATGATCCTGTGTGTGCGTAGGAATTTTTTTGAAATTACTACGTTCCCCAACATTTCAAAGTGCTCAAATTGAAGATCTAATACCACAGGTGCATCGGCGTTGTTCATACAAATCCAACGAGCCCAAGAACGTCAAAATCGGAGTTCATATGAAGAAATGACGGTCGATTTTCTAATGGGGGTCAAGAGCAAGACCCGACGCTCAGTACGACCATGCTCGGTCGTATCGGTGGTCGTCCGAGGCCCAGAAAAGGCAGAAATCACCAAGACCAGACATGATTCTTCGTGGATTTCGTCCTCGTTTGTTCCTATTACTTACTTGGTCATCAGGTGATGTTTCGGGAAAGGCTTTGGCTCGCCTAGAACCCCTGTTTCAAAGAAGAGAACACACATCCACGGAGGAGACCCGTGGAGGCCGGCTATATATCTCCATCAACCCTAGCCGGTGGCCATCATCCATAATCATTCCCATCTCTCCATGTCCAGCCACCATCCACATCAAGAGGCACTCGGGGATCTATCAAGCCCCCATCTCCATCATTGCAACCTTGGAGGAAGGCCGGAAGGAAGCGGGCAGCCAGAGGAGCGCCACCGCGGGGATCGTCCATGCACTATCGCCGTTGCACCGTCTTCTTCACCAATGCCCATTCTCCCTTCCCCATCGAGGTCATCATGATGGGTTGTAACAAATCTTGAACCCCTTTTTAATGTGATGTTATTTGAGTAATTATTGGTTATGTGCGGTCATCAAGTGTTGAGGCTTTATTTGATAGATGTCGACTATTTATGTTTGTCCTCTCTATGTTTCTATTTACCTTTGCGATAATTTTGTTAATGGAGATGTCTGATCCATCGGTGTAGTTGGAGATATCTAACTCCCCGGGCCACACATGGAGTTGATAGGTAGTTGTGCTATCTGATAGACCTCTCGGAGACAGGCATTGGTATCTTGAGGGAGCACAATTTATCTGGGAGTAAATTAATGGTTATCCGTAGAACTTGCCATTGGTTTGGTTCTTGTGACCTTAATATCTTACGTTAGTTATTGCGTGTATGTGACAAGAAGTATGATGATTGAGTTGTCTCAATACGGCTCTGCTTGAGAGACAACGTTATGTGAGGGACCTCCCACCATCGGTAGATTACTCGTATCTTATGAAGTGTGGCACTGACACAGCTAGTTTTGGTAGTCAATAGATTAATGCTATTCAAAGCCATAATGCCGCTAATGAACCAACCCTAGACACCAACACTGATCATCTAAAACATTGCATTAATTCTTCGTAGTTTATTTCTTTGCTTATTTTAGTATTTATTTTTGTTCCCTTTATTACTTAGTTTAAATCCCACCTTTTATCGTTTCCCTAGCAACCGACTAGAGTAAGTTATTTCCAAATTCTGGTTTGGGTGTGAGCATAGCTGCGTTTGTGACAACGTAGTTGCGGGGTTGGTAGTGTCATCCTTTAAGAAACACTCCGCTTTAAGGTTATGCCTTTCCATACCGGCAACAATGCCGTCCTCAGTAGGACCGCATGCGTGTAGTTCGTGGCATTGCCCTCGTACGCGTATCTACATCCAAAGATGCCCTGCCCAAATGGCGTCATCACCGTGCACGACAGTGTTGAGACGGCACTAGAGGCAGAGGTTGCCAATGTAGAGCACGTGTATCCTCTGCAGATCTCGAGGAGAACAAAAGGTCAGTCGAACCGTCCAAGACACCTTTTTTGCCTCGGAAGCCCAAGCCTAGCATATCGTTCCAGACGGGCAAGGAAACCAAGACATTCCAACTGCACCTTGAGGACCCTGCCAAAATAACAATTATAGGAGGAGACCTGAGCCCGGACCAGGAGGCCGCCCTCATATAATTCCTCAGGGACAACCCACTGACATGTTGATACGTCTCTGACGTATCTATTATTTTTCTTATGTTCATGCTATATTTACATCAATTATACATGCTGCCAACTTCTCTTCAACATCAGCGGCAACGAGGCAAATGTTGGATTGGGTTGACCTTTTCTTTTAACCGGGCATAACCCCTTTCCATTAAATGAATCACAAAAATACCACCATCCAACAAATTCAAGGAAACTAGAAAGGGGAAAGCGAGTTCAAGGAAATGTTGGATTGGGTCAAGCTTGGACTTGGGTCGACCTATGGTAGATTTTCTCACAAAATTAGCTATTCGGGATGGGTCTCCTCACCACCAGAGCCATAGCTACGGTTTTAGCGATTATAAGTTCCCTGGCCTCGTATCCAACGTATATGTTCCAAGGTTGGGCCGAGCTTGGACTTGAGTCAACGTCAGTATAGCTAACGTATATGTTCCAAGGTTTGCCATGGGGCGTAGTTATTCAGATGCTCACCGCATGTGATATTTGCCCTCTCATCACTGACTAAAGTCGCATGGCGCCAAACCAAATGATGATCTATTTTAAGTAACAACGACAATGATGAGATAGTTTGGAGTGGATACAAATAACGAGTAAAACAGAATAGGGAGGGGCAGATAAGTGACTACACATGCATGTATAATGAACTCGTACGTAGAAGACCTTTTTTCGAGGAAAGTGCATGGAAGACTTTGCAACAACATAGTAGAACAAATGGAAGTGCATGGGAGTCAATTTGACAAGGATTGATTCGTGGAAGGAAGAGCAGTCTCGTTGAAGTTTTCCATGCGCATGCGCATCGAAGAGTAGACTTGCGATTTAACGGTCAAACTAAAGTAAGGCCGGTTGCAACTTGCAAGTTGGTGATCAACTAATATATGCAGACCGATTATATATGAAGTTGCATGTAGATAGGCGTACTTTGATGGTGACAATGCGCATGCGCGCGTGCAGTTAGCTCCCAGCCGACCTCCTATATATGTTCCCTGGCCTCCATGGCGATCCAACACACGCCACTGATATGATGGATGGATCCGACGTCTTAGAAAATCACCCACTGTGCGTTATCAGTGACAATTAAATCATCCATGATAACTAAACCATCCCAATCGACATTTACGTATCTAAATTAAGCCCACTGTTCTGAGACATGCATGCATGCCAAGAGTAGTAGTAATTGAAGAAGCCATAGCTATGCTTGGCCAAATAGGGCCGGGTTTGATCTCATTCGGTTAATCGATCCATCTTCGGTAGAGTAGTTAACGAAAAGTTGACCTTGTCAGCAGCCATCATGTCTGAAACTCGGAATCATTTCACATTAATTTGCGGTTGCAGAACACCGGCTTTTTGGAGTAGTAGGGTCCCTTTTCATCATAAATCTAGGATTACGATCCAGAGTACTCCGTACTCCAGAAAACCTAGGAGCATATACAGATTACATTAATTCGACAGGGGTACACTGCACAAATGCACTACGGTTTGACAGTCCAGTAGGTATCTTCTCTGAATTGGTTAATGCCCATTGTACTCGATAGTTAACCACAATCCATTCTGGGAACTGCCGCGGGTCAAGATTTTGACTACCTCACCGGTGATCAAAAGTATGTTGCTTGTGCAAAGTAGTAGGTCCCAGAGAAGGGCCTAAGTTTTATCCTGCTGCTGCTTTGCAAAAGAGAAAGAATAGTACGTTCTCTTCTCCCCTCTTTTGCTAAATCGACATGCTATATGCCCACTTGAGAAGAGATACCCATGCATGCAAAATGCAAGGCACACACATGCACCGAGCTGTCCAATGGTCAACAAAGTGCTCAACCAATCCACAGGGAGCCGGCGGCCGGCTGGTCCCAAGTTATGGTCACTTGTGATGCATCTTTGGCAACTTGTTTTTTTGGAAAGTGGAGAGGCAAAGAGATTTCTCAACCCAATCCATGTTTGACCAAATTTTAACTAGCCTTGCCCTTGAGTTAGAAATCCTTTTGCTTAAAACTAAAGTCCTTAAATGGCTAGAAAAAGCTCATGAACGCGCTTTCGGGTTTGCTCACATATATTGGCAAAAGTCATAACTAAGTGAGATGGGGAGCAGATTTTTTTTTCAGTTTTTCAAAAAAAGCTTAATTTTCTACTTAGGGTGCGCCGAGTGGGCATGGACCGAGCTAAACCACTTGGGCTGCACCCCGTCATGCTAACCTGTCGAAATCATCGACCCCACGGAAGTACATGGAGTTAATTAAAGGAGCCTTTTGTGCCCATGTAGGATATGTAGCTTTGTTAGGACCTTCATGTTTCTTTTGGAAAATATACACTCATCACTCCTAAAACAAGGCCAGAGTGATGTACCAGAAGACTAAACACGGAATGGGGTAAGCGCAGCCACTAGGGCCGGCACTTAACAACCTCTTGCCATGTGTCCATAGGCCGGACCTAAAACTCAAGTAGGCCCAAAACTATTAGCTTTTGCCAGGACCGTATATACTCTAAAAAAATGTGAACATCAACCGTAAGTAAAAGTACAAGTTGTCGTAATTTAACTTTGCTGGTCATAAGCTTCCACGCTACAACCAAAACTAGAAGATAACTTGATTTACAAATAAAAACTAGCTAGACAAGAAAAACCCTTGGCAAGTCTAACCAGCCGTCAACTACCCCTCCCAATGCCTCACGATTCTCCCACAAAACAAAGGCAAACCCCCCGAAAACAAACAGCCACTGGGCATATATATTACTAGCATCTGCCCACCTCATGTGCCAAGTGAACAGCCAGCAACATGTGTGTGCACCTTATAAAATATGCCTATACTGGTAAGTAGCTGCAGATTGTACCTTATTGTATGCACCACATGTGTCTGAGTGTGTGTGCCCATAAAATAGGCGCCCTCTCACACCCCTGGGGCCGAATCAGAGGCGAGCAGCCATGCTGACCTCTCTCTCCTCATCTTGTCTGTCCTGCCACAATAGCTGGGTCTGCAGTGGCAATTTCTAATTGCAAGAAGATAACCTGAAATAAGTTCAGAGACAGTCGACTAATTAAATATTGCCCTTAACAGACTCATGTTGCGAATATTCTATCTGGATGCATTCATGATTTTATTTGGGGATCTTAAGTTTTGAGGTTTAAGAAAAAGGGTTTCCCCCGCTTTGTATTCCAAAGCAACCAACCGATACATTCAAGGATAGGTGCTGGGGCGGAAGCAGCACAATCACACCCAAAAGAAACGAAAGAGAAACAACTAGAGAAAAGAATGCCGACAACGGTGGATCGACG
>NW_025235986.1:0-5666 GCF_018294505.1 Triticum aestivum | reverse complement strand
CTTATGTGACATCTATGTTACTATCTATATTACTTTCACTATGACTAGCCTTATAAGTAGAGTTCGTAGGCGTGAGACATTTGCATGCAAGAGAGAAATTTGCAAGTGAGACATTTAACTATCATTTTTTTTTTCTTTTGCATGCAAGAGATACAAGTAGAGTTCGTAGGCGTGAGACCCTCGCATCGCATCAAGTTCCTCTTTGGTCTCTGCCACCATCAGGTACTATTCGTCTCGCGTCTGATGGAGTTAGAGCATCTACACAGCCGGCCACCTTAAACCCGTCTCAAACGTCCCGACGGGCACACTGGCCGATTAAAAATAAACTGACCCACCATTTCCCAGCACAACTTGCGCTCTGCTCGCCCGAGCGGCTCTCGCGAGCGGCAGGGCGAAAACCTAGCCGCCGCCGGCCAGCTCGCCCTCCCCGCCGCCGCCGGAGGGTGCTACCGGGCGAAGCCCGGCTGCATCGGTGGCGGCGGGGTTCCTCTCCCACCTCCCCTGGGGCCCTGTGGCGCAAGACACATGGGTCAGGCGAGGTGCGCGGCGCTGGCGTAGGGCGGCGCGGCGGCGCCCCGGGCTGCTGTGCGACGGGCGCAACGGGTCGACGGCGCGGCGACGGCTGCGTGGAGCTGATGGCAGGGCGTGCTGGCTTGGGGGCGGTGGGGCAGCAGTGGCTGCTTCGTCAGATCCGGTGGCCGGCAACGAGGGCTGCGGCGGCGCGGGCTGGGGGCGGCTGCCGGCTTGGCTGGGCCGGCCCATGGCGTGGTGGAGCTGCTCATCCATGGGGTGGCTGCGTCGGGCGGATCGCACGGGATGGCCCCGGTTGGATCCCGCGGGATCTGGCGCTGGGGTTCCTTGCAGCGGCGAGGGCTGGGTTCAGCAGGAGCCGCGGGCGGCCGGCGTTGCCGTGCTTAGGGTGGCAGTGCTGGTGGCGTGGTTGTGGTGGTGGCGGTGCGTGTGTGTCCTGGGGTCCGGCCGGGTCTCCTTCCCGGCTTGGGCGTGCGGCGTGCGGCGCGGGCACACTGTTTGTGGCTCTTCCTTGGATGCGGTGGCGGCGGTTCTCTCCCCTTCTTCGACGGACGCGCGCCGTCAGTGGCCTCTTGCTAGTTGGTGCCAATGGCCGTGGTGGGGCGAAGCAGAGTGCTTCGGGTGGGAAGACCGGTAGGATGGGGGCTTCGACGAGGTCGAGCCGCCCGTCGCCGGTCAGGGCCGTGTGCCGCCCCTTCCTTCCCACTTCCCCAACCTGGTGCTTGTTGGTTGCTGACTCGGTGTTTTGAGGCGGGACGGTAGTTGCAGTTTTCGGCTATGGTTGGGGTTTGCACTGGCCAAAGTTTGCTCCTTTGATGATTCCAGGACGGTCTGGATCTAGGGCGGCGGCCCTGGCGGTGGGAGGCATGTTGATCTTGGGCGGATTGCGCGGCTTGGGTGCGGGCGGGCAGACATGTGGCTGCTCGGGCGGCATGGATGTGGGTGGTTGGCGGAGTGAGGTTGCGCTGGAGGGATTGGTGCACCGGGGTACATCACTTCTCCAGTCTCTGTACTGGCCGACGGTAGCGGCATCCGTGGACATCGTACCCTCCCTATAGGCTCCGTCGCGGTGCTCCCTCTCCCTTCATATTACTCCGGGTGAAAACTTGATCCGCGGGATTGGACGGTGGCGGCTTTGGTCGTTCCCTTGTTGGAGGCATCGTTTTGGAGTCCTCGCTCCGCCGTTGGCCGTCTCATTTCTCCTCGGTGGATTGCTCATGGTGATCTCCGTCGGCTCTAAGCGACGCTTCTTTGTTCATCTTTTTGGTGCTTTGTAGTCGTTGGAGTGGTGGGTTGGTGCCCGGCACCCTTGTATCTAGCCTTGGGTGTGTGGTGTGTGTAGTGGGGTGTGTGTTTGTATCGGCTCGCGGTTGTAATCGGTGGTGCTTTATAATATAAAGCGGGGGAAACCCTTTTTCGTAATAAACTGACCCACCTAAATGTTTCAAATTGTCTCAAACGCCCGGGCTGCCTAGCTCCCATCATATCCAGGCCAAATATAGGGCAGATAGGGGCGCCTGGGCAGGCCCGGGTGCGTCCATCATCTTAGCCTGGCCCACCATCGACCCCATGGTGTCCCCATAAAATACCTCGATCTGTCTCCTCTCTGAACCCTATACCACTCACTCTTCTCTCTCGCTTCATCCCCTTCTCTCCCTCTCCGATTTCGATCGAATCCGGCGACATGTCGAGCTCCGGCAGCTATTCGGGCTCCCACCTCGACGCCGAGGAGGAGCTGGCCCTCTGCATTGCGTTGGAGCGGTCAAAGGTGGACACCAGGGGCAGCTCTGTATCTGCACCGTCACCACTCCCGCACCGGTGAAGTGCGGACGGCGGAGCTCTATCCAGGGGAAACCCTTGGTCGGCGGTGGCGGCCATGACATCAGCGGTCCTGCGGGCATCAGATCCCTCATTGGAGGCGATGTTCAATTAGATCTCCCTCACTCCCTTCTTCCACCTTGCCCATGTGAGAACCCCAAATCCCTTGGATTGGGCGGCGACGGCGTAATAGCGTTGTTTCCACCTTGGCGGCTTCGTCTTGGGTGGTGGGTTGGAGCATGTGGTGCAGGGAGCTTGGGTGGTTCCTGGAGGCAGCTCGGCCCTCTTGATCTTTGGCCATGTCTTCAATGACGATGGGACCAGTGGTAGCAGGTGGTTATCATGAAGGAGGAGCGGCGTCGCATCTATCACATCAACAACGGTGTCTCTTGGCGGCATGGAGCAGCGGGTTTCGGCAGTCAAAGTGTGGTGATGGACGAGCGCAGGATGGCAGCACTGTCTGATGTCGTGGTGACCTCGACGACAGGCCCGACAAGGTTGATGCGTCAGTACATGCTCTGAAAATGGATCGGTGGAAGATGGCAGCGTCGACCTCTGAGAGTGCGTTGGACCGGTGTGTGACCCAGACCTGGTATGAGGCTTGGTTGGGCCCTCCAGCTTTAGATGTTAGGCTTTGGTGCAAGGCCTGTTTTGTATTGGGTTTGGACAATCGGCACCCCTTCATCATGAGGTTAGGAGTAGTGACATCTATTGTCAAGATGGTGGCCTAATACTTACCGATGTATTACTTATAAGGCCTTTGTAAGTAACTAGCAAAGTGGCATGCTCAATGTGCGGGCTAAAAATTTATACTATTTAATAATGCAATATTATCTGATTTGTGTAAAGAAAATTGCCAGCACCTTTACTATTTTCTATTTTTAATATAAATTTATATTGCTCTACAATTATTTAGCATTATTCTATGTATGAATTATTATTTTTAGTCAATGAAATTGTATATATCATGCTTTAGGAAATGACTATTACATAAAAAGGGCACACGATATAGTTTTTCGTTATCAATTCTGTATTTTGGATCCATATGACGAATAGAAGAAGATATGCAAGGTGCCATAGATGTAAAGCATAAACTTCTAAAAAATACGCAATTTGGCGGTTGGTTGCAAGACACCTTTTACATTCACTAGTGCAGAATCAGGCAATAGCACCGGTTCGTAAGGCCCTTTAGTGCCGATTCCATAACCGGCACTAAAGTGTGGGCACTAAAGGCCCCCCCCTTAGTACCGGTTCAGCACGAACCGGTGCTAAAGGGCAACCACGTGGCACGAGCCAGCTCCGGGGGCCGGGAGCCCTTTAGTACCGGTTGGTAACACCAACCGGTACTAAAAAGTTTGGGGGGTTTTTGGTTTTATGATTTCTTTTTTATTTAATTTTATGTTTTCCATTTTAATTCTTTTTCGTTTGCTGTTACCAACCGGTACTAAAATGTTTGGGGGGTTTTTGGTTTTATGATTTCTTTTTTATTTAATTTTGTGTTTTCCATTTTAATTCTTTTTTGTTTGCTGGTATTTTACGATACTACACATTGTACACGTTATGCATATATATATATAATAGAATTTCTAGTAGAACCAATCATATATATATCATCAATGTCTCACAAACCACCATATTAATTCATACATGCACACATGTATAGCTATATATACAATTTCTCCTACATATGCATGTTGCCTTCAGAGCCAGTGGCATTAGCCTAATTGGTGCCTTCGGAGCACGATGACAATTGGAAGTGGTTCATAAGGGCGGTAGCGGGTAATAGTAATCTCCCTTCGGATTTATGACCTGGTCGAGCAAAAATCCCGCTATTTCCTCTTGAAATGCTTCTATGCGCTCCGTTTCTAGGAGCTAGTCCCGCACCTCTGTGAACTGTTAAGGAGATCAATATTCATGTGTATTAGTTGTGTGACTAGATATCGATAATGGTGTAAAAATTGTGAATGGTGTTCTGACAAGAGTACCCATTCCTGTCTTTGAGATCTGCTCCTTTCGGGCGCCATCATGCGAATGTTCTCGCAAACGCAGAATGCACACAGATCAGTCCCCTGCGCCTGCTTCAGGGCCTTTACGAGAATGGAATTTGATCAGATAATAATTAATCAAGCATGATAATTAAAGAGATGGCAGCTAGCTAGCTAGCTAGTACTACTTAATTACTTACCTTGGGTAGAAACCATTTCAGCTGTCGTTTCCATTCGCCTGGAGTGACGCTGATGAACCTTGCCCAAGCCCTGCCCGCCGACAAAGAAATTGAATAAAGGGGTTATTAAATAGTTCATATCATGAAATGACGAACTAAATAGGCCGAGATATATAGTTAATAATGATTGAAATTACCTGTTGACTATCCCAAACAAGATGTTATAGTCACTATTTGCTTTGAGTTGTGAGTCCAGTATTTCAACTGTTCCAGCGTCAACTTTAATGATACACAAGATCAAGTGAAATCTGCATGCACACATGTTTACATGTCTTAATTAAGCGGGCATATGTAAGCAAAAACATGTAGCTAGCTAGTAGGAAAAAACAGAGAATTTGTAGTAGAAGACAGTGTGACTCACTGGAAGTTGTTAGGAAGTAGTATATCTTCATTGTATTTGAGGCGCTTCAAGAACTCTAGCATGCTGTCCTCTACCTGCTTTTCATGATGTGGATTTATTTTCCATGTGTATTCATTAACGGTGTTTGGGTCAATGAACCCAATGCCATAACGTCCACCTTTTTCTCATTTCATACATCTTCATCCTGCATAATACCACAGAAAAGAATATAGTGAGGATAATTACAGGTAATGATTGATCAAAAGGATCACTACAGCTAGCTTGAAACTTAAATTACAGAAAGAAATCACTTACAGACAATAGCAACTGACGATAGATTTGTCGAGTGCGTCTTTGTATAACTGAAACAGTTCATTATACTCAATGGTCACAGGTTTCTGATGGTAGTAATGATCCTTCTTGACTTGCACCATGAGGGACTCTCGATCGGATCTCTTGGTAATGTCCATGTACCATTGATGCAATTCATACATTCTCGTTGGGAGCTTCTTGACCTCTTCTCGCTTGACCAAAGGTTGGCCCCGGGCATATTTCCGTTTTATTTCCCCCTCTCTAAGCACAGGCATGGCCTCGATCTCGAGGAGTTGTCCAACAGTGATGTTGAGAATTTCAGCCTGCATTATATGCTCCTGGGTTATTACCACATCGCCCAGCTCGGGAACGTAAACTGTTTGCCCACAATAATATTGGGCGCGCATCCTATCACGTGTTGTTGGCACAACAAGCGGGGGG
>NW_025235985.1:4883-5667 GCF_018294505.1 Triticum aestivum | reverse complement strand
AAATTGAAAATCACTACAAAATGAATTTTGAAAATGTTGAAAATTGGCATGGTATCATCATTTCACCCGCATAGCATATGCGAAAGAGTAGAGAGGGTCACGGCAAAAGCTGGACGCACTTCGTGTACAAACTGGACAAACTCTTTCGGAGTATCAGAGTTTCGGACAAGAACTCATCTGTTACACGGGCACTTCAATGTTTTTTAAGCTTATTTGAACTGTGGACTTCTTTTGTGTTCAGTATGCAGCATTCAAAGCGACGTCATCAATTTCCAACATGTTCTGACATCATTTGTTGTTTTTCGGTCATTTACCTAATTGTTTAGAGAGCTAAATGACCGTGAAATTGAAAATCACTACAAAATGAACTCTGAAAATGTTGAAACTTGGCATGGTATCATCATTTCACCGCATAGCATGTGTGAAAGAGTAGAGAGGGTCACGGAAAAAACTGTACGCACTTCGTGTACAAACTGGACAAACTCTTTCGGAGTATCAGGGTTTCAGACGAGAACTCATCTGTTACACGGGCACTTCAATGTTTTTTAAACTTATTTCGGACTTCTTTGTGTTCAGTATGCTACATTCAAAGTGACGTCATCAATTTCCAACATGTTCTGACATCATTTGTTGTTTTTCGGTCATTTACCTAATTGTTTAGATAGCTAAATGACCGTGAAATTGAAAATCACTACAAAATGAACTCTGAAAATGTTGAAACTGAGCATGGTATCATCATTTCACCCACATAGCATGTGCGAAAGAGTAGGGAGGGTCACGGCAA
>NW_025235985.1:1769-4873 GCF_018294505.1 Triticum aestivum | reverse complement strand
AGCTAAATGACCGTGAAATTGAAAATCACTACAAAATGAACTCTGAAAATGTTGAAACTTAGCATGGTATCATCATTTCACCCACATAGCATGTGCGAAAGAGTAGGGAGGGTCACGGCAAAAACTGGACGCACTTCATGTATAAACTGGACAAACTCTTTCGGAGTATCTGGGTTTCATACGAGAACTCATCTGTTACACGGGCACTTCAAAGTTTTTTAAACTTATTTGAACTCCGGACTTCTTTCGTGTTCAGTATGCAACATTCAAAGCGACGTCATAAATTTCCAACATGTTCTGACATCATTTGTTGTTTTTCGGTCATTTACCTAATTGTTTAGAGAGCTAAATGACCGTGAAATTGAAAATCACTACAAAATGAACTCTGAAAATGTTGAAACTTGGCATCGTATCATCATTTCACCCGCATAGCATGTACAAAAGAGTAGAGAGGGTCACGACAAAAACTGAACGCACTTCGTGTACAAAGTGGACAAACTCTTTCGGCGTAACAAGGTTTCGGACGAGAACTCATCTGTTACACAGGCACCTCAATGTTTTTTAAACTTATTTGAACTCAGGACTTCTTTTGTGTTCAGTATGCAGCATTCAAAGCGACGTCATCAATTTCCAATATGTTCTGACATCATTTGTTGATTTTTCGGTCATTTACCTAATTGTTTAGAGAGCTAAATGACCGTGAAATTGAAAATCACTACAAAATGAACTCTGAAAATGTTGAAACTTGGCATGGTATCATCATTTCACTGCATAGCATGTGTGAAAGAGTAGAGAGGGTCACGGCAAAAACTGGACGCACTTCGTGTACAAACTGGACAAACTCTTTCGGAGTATCAGGGTTTCGGACGAGAACTCATCTGTTACACGGGCACTTCAATGTTTTTCAAACTTATTTGAACTCCGGACTTTTTTTGTGTTCCGTATGCAACATTCAAAGCGACGTCATCAATTTCCAACATGTTCTGACATCATTTGATGTTTTTCGGTCATTTACCTAATTGTTTAGAGAGCTAAGTGACCATGAAATTGAAAATCACTACAAAATGAATTCTGAAAATGTTGAAAATTGGCATGGTATCATCATTTCACCCGCATAGCATGTGTGAAAGAGTAGAGAGGGTCACGACAAAAACTAGACATACTTCGTGTACAAACTGGACAAACTCTTTCGGAGTATCAGGGTTTCGGACGAGAACTCATATGTTACACGGGCACTTCAATGTTTTTTAAACTTATTTGAACTCCGGACTTTTTTTGTGTTCAGTATGCAACATTCAAAGCAACTTCATCAATTTCCAACATGTTCTGACATCATTTGTTGTTTTTCGGTCATTTACCTAATTGTTTAGAGAGCTAAATGACCGTGAAATTGAAAATCACTACAAAATGAATTTTGAAAATGTTGAAAATTGGCATGGTATCATCATTTCACCCGCATAGCATATGCGAAAGAGTAGAGAGGGTCACGGCAAAAGTTGGACGCACTTCGTGTACAAACTGGACAAACTCTTTCGGAGTATCAGAGTTTCGGACAAGAACTCATCTGTTACACGGGCACTTCAATGTTTTTTAAACTTATTTGAACTCTGGACTTCTTTTGTGTTCAGTATGCAGCATTCAAAGCGACGTCATCAATTTCCAACATGTTCTGACATCATTCGTTGTTTTTCGGTCATTTACCTAATTGTTTAGAGAGCTAAATGACCGTGAAATTGAAAATCACTACAAAATGAACTCTGAAAATGTTGAAACTTGGCATGGTATCATCATTTCACCGCATAGCATGTGTGAAAGAGTAGAGAGAGTCACGGCAAAAACTGTACGCACTTCGTGTACAAACTGGACAAACTCTTACGGAGTATCAGGGTTTCGGACGAGAACTCATCTGTTACACGGGCACTTCAATGTTTTTTAAACTTATTTCGGACTTCTTTGTGTTCACTATGCTACATTCAAAGTGACGTCATCAATTTCCAACATGTTCTGACATCATTTGTTGTTTTTCGGTCATTTACCTAATTGTTTAGATAGCTAAATGACCGTGAAATTGAAAATCACTACAAAATGAACTCTGAAAATGTTGAAACTTAGCATGGTATCATCATTTCACCCACATAGCATGTGCGAAAGAGTAGGGAGGGTCACGGCAAAAACTGGACGCACTTCATGTATAAACTGGACAAACTCTTTCGGAGTATCTGGGTTTCATACGAGAACTCATCTGTTACACGGGCACTTCAAAGTTTTTTAAACTTATTTGAACTCCGGACTTCTTTCGTGTTCAGTATGCAACATTCAAAGCGACGTCATAAATTTCCAACATGTTCTGACATCATTTGTTGTTTTTCGGTCATTTACCTAATTGTTTAGAGAGCTAAATGACCGTGAAATTGAAAATCACTACAAAATGAACTCTGAAAATGTTGAAACTTGGCATCGTATCATCATTTCACCCGCATAGCATGTACAAAAGAGTAGAGAGGGTCACGACAAAAACTGAACGCACTTCGTGTACAAAGTGGACAAACTCTTTCGGCGTAACAAGGTTTCGGACGAGAACTCATCTGTTACACAGGCACCTCAATGTTTTTTAAACTTATTTGAACTCAGGACTTCTTTTGTGTTCAGTATGCAGCATTCAAAGCGACGTCATCAATTTCCAATATGTTCTGACATCATTTGTTGATTTTTCGGTCATTTACCTAATTGTTTAGAGAGCTAAATGACCGTGAAATTGAAAATCACTACAAAATGAACTCTGAAAATGTTGAAACTTGGCATGGTATCATCATTTCACTGCATAGCATGTGTGAAAGAGTAGAGAGGGTCACGGCAAAAACTGGACGCACTTCGTGTACAAACTGGACAAACTCTTTCGGAGTATCAGGGTTTCGGACGAGAACTCATCTGTTACACGGGCACTTCAATGTTTTTCAAACTTATTTGAACTCCGGACTTTTTTTGTGTTCCGTATGCAACATTCAAAGCGACGTCATCAATTTCCAACATGTTCTGACATCATTTGATGTTTTTCGGTCATTTACCTAATTGTTTAGAGAGCTAAGTGACCATGAAATTGAAAA
>NW_025235985.1:1256-1759 GCF_018294505.1 Triticum aestivum | reverse complement strand
CATGGTATCATCATTTCACCCACATAGCATGTGCGAAAGAGTAGGGAGGGTCACGGCAAAAACTGGACGCACTTCATGTATAAACTGGACAAACTCTTTCGGAGTATCTGGGTTTCATACGAGAACTCATCTGTTACACGGGCACTTCAATGTTTTTTAAACTTATTTGAACTCCGGACTTCTTTTGTGTTCAGTATGCAACATTCAAAGCGATGTCATAAATTTCCAACATGTTCTGACATCATTTGTTGTTTTTCGGTCATTTACCTAATTGTTTAGAGAGCTAAATGACCGTGAAATTGAAAATCACTACAAAATGAACTCTGAAAATGTTGAAACTTGGCATCGTATCATCATTTCACCCGCATAGCATGTACAAAAGAGTAGAGAGGGTCACGACAAAAACTGAACGCACTTTGTGTACAAAGTGGACAAACTCTTTCGGAGTAACAGGGTTTCGGACAAGAACTCATCTGTTACACAGGCACCTCAATGTTTTTTAA
>NW_025235985.1:584-1246 GCF_018294505.1 Triticum aestivum | reverse complement strand
AGAGAGGGTCACAGCAAAAACTGGACACACTTCGTGTACAAACTGGACAATCTCTTTCAGAGTATCAGGGTTTCGGACGATAACTCATCCGTTACACGGGCACTTCAATGTTTTTTAAACTTATTTGAACTCCGGACTTCTTTTGTGTTCAGTATGCAGCATTCAAAGCAACGCCATCAATTTCCAACATGTTCTGACATCATTTGTTGTTTTTCAGTCATTTACCTAACTCTTTAGAGAGCTAAATGACCATGAAATTCAAAATCACTACAAAATGAACTGTGAAAATGTTGAAACTTGCTAGGTATCATCATTTCACCCGCATTGCATGTGCGAAAGAGTAGAGAGGGTCACATCAAAACCTGGAGGCACTTCGTGTACAAACTGGACAATCTCTTTCGGAGTATCAGGGTTTCGGACGAGAACTCATCTGTTACACGGGCACTTCAATGTTTTTTAAACTTATTTGAGCTCCGGACTTCTTTTGTGTTCAGTATGCAACATTCAAAGCGACGTCATCAATTTCCAATATGTTCTGACATCATTTGTTGTTTTTCAGTCATTTACCTAATTGTTTAGAGAGCTAAATGACCGTGAAATTGAAAATCACTACAAAATGAACTGTGAACATGTTGAAACTTGGTATGGTATCATCGATTCAC
>NW_025235985.1:0-574 GCF_018294505.1 Triticum aestivum | reverse complement strand
ACTTCAATGTTTTTTAAACTTATTTGAACTCCGGACTTCTTTTGTGTTCAGTATGCAGCATTCAAAGCAACGCCATCAATTTCCAACATGTTCTGACATCATTTGTTGTTTTTCGGTCATTTACCTAATTGTTTAGAGAGCTAAATGACCGTGAAATTGAAAATCACTAAAAAATGAACTCTGAAAATGTTGAAACTTGGCATGGTATCATCATTTCACCCGCACATGTGCGAAAGAGCAGAGAGGGTCACGGCAAAAACTGGACGCACTTCGTGTACAAACTGGACAAACTCTTTCGGAGTATCAGGGTTTCGGACGAGAACTCATCTGTTACATGGGCACTTCAATGTTTTTAAACTTATTTGAACTCGGGACTTCTTTTGTGTTCAGTATGCAACATTCAAAGTGACGTCATCAATTTCCAATATGTTCTGACATCATTTGTTGTTTTTCGGTCATTTACCAAATTGTTTAGAGAGCTAAATGACTGTGAAATTGAAAATCACTACAAAATGAATTCTGAAAATGTTGAATATTGGCATGGTATCATCATTTCACACGCATAGCATGTGCA
>NW_025235984.1:0-5667 GCF_018294505.1 Triticum aestivum | reverse complement strand
TTGGAGATATTGTTAGCCATAGGGTGCAAAAATGTTCACCAATACCAACAAAAACTATCAACATTATCATTGGACGATGATGTATCTGTTGAAGATACATTAAAAGCAGCCCATGAGTTCTTGGGTTTAGAGTTGTACCGGACAATGTTGACGGCAGTCTTCGTCCTCTCCGAGGATGTTGATGGAGATGTAAGTTTACATGATGCATTCTGTTTAGCTAGATTATTAGCTACTTTTCACCAAGCTAGTTTTGGTTATTGTAGTTAATTATATGCGGTTGCATTGTATCAATTAGTCCTGGATACTGCAGGCCAAGAAGATGAACATATTGATGTCAAGTTGATGGATGTTCATCCCACAGAGCCATGGTGAGTAGATTATATTTTTTCACCTGCATCGGCCATCATATTTAATATTTTCATCTTGCATAATTCTCTTATTCAACATGAACAGGGTGCTAATTGTTAAAGACAGTGGAAATAATGTTTACATTTGGAACATGCAGACGAAGGAGACTATAGGAATATATAAGAATCCCGCTTTACCGATAGTTGAAGAGGTGCGTCCTGACTATATGCGGGCTAAATTTATTGCTCGGAAGGAATGTGTTATAATCGGGAACTCAAGTGGGTCCATCCTTGTGCGTACGTGCCCGTCAATGGACCTAGTCAAGGAATTCAAAGCTCACCGTGACCGTGTCACTTCATTGGCGGTTCACTCAACTCGTCCGCAATTGCTATCGTGTAGTAATCGTGGTCTGTCACTGAAGATTTGGGACTGGAACCGTGGCTGGTTTTCTGTTGGGGTGTTTGATATCACTAGACCTGTGACACAAGTCATGTTTAACCCAAATCATACCAGCACTTTCGCTACTTGTAACGGTCGCGGCATGCTCCAGGTTTGTATACCCTGGTCAATCTTTTCTGTTTTTCATTTGCTCTCCTATGCATAGTAGTAGTATATATAATGAAGAATCTAACTAGTTAGTTCTCCTTGTCCTAGGGATCATGTATAAATTCGATTTTCTTTCTTTGTGCTTGAATATGTAGATGTGGAGAATTGGTCATCCCGATCCCGTCGCCACAACGCACGGACAGCGCTCCAGGACTGGAGGTATTTTCACCTACAGCGGTGAACAACATTTCATTGCTGCTGCTGATGGCTACTACACTATTGTAAGGGCCGCCATACAAAATTTAAGAACATAATACAGAAAAATATGTGGACAGGCACATACATACACGACACTAATCTGTGTACATATTTTTCCTTTTTGTGCTGTTAAATCAGATATGGGATCTTCAGAAAGCAAAACAAGTCCATGAACTCTATGTTCAAGAAACTAGACGGCAGACTGTTGCCGTCGTTTGCCACCCAACACGCCCAGTATTAGTTACAGCCTTCAAGGATGGCAGTATTCGTGTGTGGGACTCCAATACCTACAGGTATCTAATGTACATATGATTTATTTTATTTACTTTCCAAAACAAGGCAGATGGAGGTGTCCACTTGTCTTTCTGTTGCCACTTCTCGATACTGCTATACTCGATCCTGAAGCATATGCATGATTTGATTTTTGGTAAAACTAGGCTTGATACTATTATTTCTTACTAGCTTACCTACGAAAGATACTTAGAGCTTATCCGATAGATAACCTAGAGTGGATTGCTAGTTACGTCTAAAAATTACAACCATAGCCAAAAAAAAATAGCTCGCTTCAGTGCTTGTAGTGGTCGCTAGGTGATCTACTGACATGGATGTAATTTTTTGTTATTTTTTTATGTTCCTTGTACTATCATGACGGATGATGAATTGACCGGAAGTTTTTTTTAATATCTCCGGTGGATTTGGTATCCAGGTTGCTATCCCTAAAATCTTTTAGGCTATTACCTACCTTTATCTCACTTATACTCATCTTTGGGAATCCACAACTCATTTGGTAAAATTGAGAAAAATGTGGGAGAGCCCAACCGCAACGAACGGATATCTCCGCTCGTCTCGCGCCAAGTCGCCGTTAGAATCCATCGTCAACCCAATTGGGCCCTCGTCGGTCTTTCGACCTCCCGCATCCTCTCCGTGACCCCATGCTATCTCCTCGCACATGGCGCCGGCCAGCTTCCTTCCCGAGCTCCCTCGCTGACCAATATGCCTCCACCCGCAAGGATTTGCCACCGCACACTGTGTCCACCACCCTCTCGCACGAGCATGCCTACCAGATGAGCGCGCCACCGCGAGCACGTGCACGGTTGTGATGAGCACCAGTGATTCGGTGGCGAGGTCTAGAACCCCGACGTCATCACTCACCACCTGTCCTACCTCCGTAGCAAGTACCGATACCGCCGGCCGGAATTGATTTTGTTTGCATGTTTGACTAAATGCCCGATTTCTTGTTTGCACCCCCGATTGCATACTTCTGCATGATTTCAGTGGTCATAAATTGATTGTGGAGATGAGCACACATCTCCGAGATTTTATTTCTTTTGAAGATTCTAAGACGGAGGAGGATAAATGGGGTGACGAGGAAGAGCAATTGGCACTTATTGGCTCAAATGGAGACTACTAACAAAAAGCATGGGGGTACAATACTTAGTTGATGATGATGATTTAGGGTACTACTTTGCTCCAAATCTTATTTGGGGTACTTTTGGCGTCGGTTTTGGTTGTCACCTAACTTGTTTAGACGTATTGCTTCTGTTGTTGAGGGCCATGATGGATACTTAATAGAGAAGAAATTGTGTTCGAGCTCTTGGTCACTGTCCATATTAGAAGATTACAATTCCATTGTGCATGATTACTTATTGTGTTGCCATATATTACATTGACTAGTTCTTGTAGATTGGCGAGAGTACCATTTTTGAGACATTAAAGTGCTTCATTCAGGTTGTAGGATCGTTCAGAGTCTAGAGGAGTGAATAGACCAAAAGGCTAGCCACCTAGAAATTTTAGGTGGTTTTAAGCTTAGCTAGGCGTTGCCTAAGAACACCCTACACATACAAGTCTATGAAAGAGTAAGGCACATAAGCAACACTTGCAAGTAAGGTAAAGAGTTCAGGAGAGAGTTCGCATGTTGGTGCTATCATACTCATTGGTGGAGGCTTCAAAATACAATGGTTCTAGGACCATGCAAGGATCCTTGTTGTGTCACCTGACAAAGGCATACCAATTGCAAGCCAACCTATTCAATCATGGTTTATCGACCACCAAGCCCAAATATCCCTTGAGGTAAATCTTCACAAAGTAGGATGACAGTACAGGAAACCGTCAGTACCCTCGGTAGGGTGGCGAACTTGGCCGGAAGTATCAGAAGCGAGTTCGCACAAGAGTTTTACCCAGTTTTGGACCCTCATGGAGAGGTAATACCCTATGTCCTACTTTGTTTTGTTTGATGTGGGAGCACCCCGTGCAAGGGGGTTACAAGATGATCATGGATGTGACTACCGAGTGTATGAACTATGGGATAGATTGGGATGCTACCCCTAGCCTTGCATTATATGGGGACGAGAGCTAGGGTTTACAGGGTCCCTAACTAACCTCGCTCAAAGGGCATTTTGGCTTGCACGCCAAGATGGTCTTCTCGCCCCAAGCCGGCCCCCTTGGTTGCCTCCCTTAGTCGGCATGCCGCCAGGTCTCTTGGGCCTGAGGCTGGCCTAACACCGGGCTTCCTGGCTGATGGACCACCCCCGATGTGTTGGCTGATAGGTGAACAAGGTAAGGTCACTTCGTGATGAATCTCTTGTTTGTGCTTTAAAAGATTATCTTCTCCACACGCAAATGCTCATAGGATATAACCTTGGATTGGACGTTTGAAACATAGGCTTGAAAGCAAAGAGGAGAAGAGAACTTGAAGGTTTCGCATGAATATTGGAGTAGAATGCCCTTTCAACTCAGTATAAGACTTGGAGGATTTGTTACACATTTTTCCGGACAACTCAGGGACACCAAATGATAGCTCCGAGACTCCGACTGAAACGTAAAGTGACAATTTTTGAATAGCTAGATACGAACTGATTCATCTAGAGGCCCCGATCAGCACTAGCAGAGTTGCATACACTCTGGGCGAAGTTATGCTAGAGGCTTCAAATGGATAAGGGTTCGCAACAACTATCTCGCTGGATGGAGTTGGAGGCCCTTAATAGATTTGGCATTGTGGCTTCGAATAGTGTAAGGAGTGTGATGGATAATAAGAAAATGGTTGACGTGTTTGGGTGATTTTTGGAGTTAGGTGTCTAACCACTTATCAAGAAGATCATCACTTCACAAACTTTATCCCCTTTTGATGGTATCAACATAACTATGATTTCATTGTAATTGAGAATCACCAGAATGTATAAACTTGTCCTTACCTTGCCAACACTTTATCTTGAAGAAATGAGGGGTCAACAACTATCTTCTAACATTGTGTCTTTTGGGAATTTATCTAAAATACACTTAGAACAAAACTTAGTCTCTTTAATCAAGTTGTCATATATCATCAAAAGCATCTAGAGTAATAGCTGCAGTTTTTAGAAGGAAGTGATTGCATTCTTTGGTCGAGAACCCCTAAGAGGCCCCAATGAACAAGACCCCAGAGGATTTTATGAGAAAAACTATAGGATGAATGGGGATGCTTGGATCCCTATATTGTATGCACTAGATGTGCAAGAACTACCCTATGGCTTGGCATGGCGAGTTCACTAGGCATGTTCATGATCCTACCATCACTCTTGAGGCCAGTGATGCTCAAGAGCTTTGGATTTGGCCTGCCTACTTTTTCATGTCTGGTTCTTGCAACGACATCAATATGTTGCATCATTCACCTCTCTTCTCAAGGTTAGCCCTTGGAGAGGCACCGCCGCTGGAGTTTGAAGCAGCTCGTCAAAAATACAACATGGGATACTATGTTTGGAAATGTGTAGTGCATGACAAAAAATGTTTGAATCATTTGTTCATGAGTTATAGAGATTATTGGGAGAACATATGCAGAATTAGAATAAATATAGAAGCTAGGTGATTAAATATAGGTAACTAGTTTTAGTTGGAGAAGAGCAAAAACAGACTCCCCTGCTATTCCCTCTGCTATACATAAAACTGATTTCAGGTCACCAAATTTACCAACTCCATTGGAGATGCTCTTATTAAATTGAGTTTGAACTTTGAACCATGTACTAAGATATTAGTTTTCGGCCCCCACCCCGCCCCCCACCCCCCAAAACATATTTATTGTAGGAGGTAGCATGTATGAGACTAAAGAAACTCTAAAAGGAATGTATAATAGATCTTTATAATTATCCAAGTGATTTTCTCATGTACGCACTACTAATTATTCTGCCTTGCATACCCCTTGCTGCGAAAATATATCAGTTATATCCTATTGTGATTTAACATTCTGCATCAAGGTTAGGGTCTTCATTTTCAAATATTCATCGGTATAGCCTAGAAAAATGTGCACACAATCTCATATACTCCCTTCGTTCCATAATCTAGTGCATATAGATTTTTTTTCAAAAGTCAAAAATTACAAACTTTGACCGTGTTTATAGAAAAAAAATATGTATGTTTAAAATACTTAATGCTTATCATGGGATACATCATTAGTTATACTTTCATGTTGTATATGTTTGGAATTGTATATATAAATAGTTTAATTTGTAAACTCGGTCAAAGTTTGCTTAGTTTGACTTCTAAGAA
>NW_025235983.1:0-5668 GCF_018294505.1 Triticum aestivum | reverse complement strand
TCATATTTAGCAAGCTTTTTACGGAAAGCACCATGAATAAAATGTGAACCACCATCAGTCATTAAATATCTAGGGACTCCAAACCATGGAAAGATAACTTATTTAAGCATTTTAATAGAAGTGTTATGATCAGCACTACTAGTTGGAATAGCTTCTACCCACTTAGTAACGTAATCAACAGCAACTAAAATATGTGTATAACCATTAGAGGAAGGAAAAGGTCCCATATAGTCAAAGCCCCAAACATCAAATGGTTCGATAACAAGTGAATAATTCATAGGCATTTCTTGGCGTCAACTAATATTACCAATTCTTTGACATTCATCACAAGATAAGACAAACTTACGGGCATCCTAGAAGAGAGTAGGCCAATAAAAACCAGATTGTAGTACCTTATGTGCAGTTCTATCTCCAGCATGGTGCCCTCCATAAACTTCGGAGTGACACTTGCGTACGATCTGTTCATGTTCATGCTCAGGTACACAACGTCTAATAACACCATCTACTCCTTCTTTATAAAGATGTGGGTCATCCCAAAAGTAATGCCTCAAATCATAGAAGAACTTTTTCTTTTGTTGGTACGTGAAACTAGGTGGTATAAACTTAGCAACAATGTAATTAACATAATCAGCATACCATGGAGCAGTATGAGAAGCATTTATGACATTTAGTTGATCATCAGGAAAGCTAACATCAATAGGTAGTGGGTCATCAAGCACATTTTCTAACCTCGACAAGTTGTCTGCAACGGGGTTCTCGGCTCCTTTTCTATCAACAATATGTAAATCAAATTCTTGGAGCAAGAGAACCCGTCTAATAAGTCTAGGTTTAGCATCTTTATTTTCCATAAGATATTTAATAGCAGCATGATCAATGTGAATAGTTACTTTAGAATCAACAATATAAGGTCTAAACTTATCACAGGCAAATATAACTGCTAAGAATTCTTTTTCAGTAGTAGCATAATTTCTTTGAGCATTGTCTAGAGTTTTACTAGCATATTGAATAACATTTAGTTTCTTATGAACTCTTTGTCCTAGAACAGCACCTACATCATAATCACTAGCATCACACATAATTTCAAAGGGTAAATTCCAATCAGGTGGCTGAACAAAAGGTGCAGAGATCAATGCTTTCTTAAGTATTTCAAATTCTTCTACACAATCATCATCAAAGACAAATGGTATATCTTTTTGTAATAAATTAGTCAGAGGCCGAGAGATTTTTGAGAAGTCCTTAATGAACCTCCTATAAAAACCGGCATGACCAAGGAAACTTCTTATACCTTTGATGTCCTTGGGACATGGCATCTTTTCAATAGCATCAACCTTGGCTTTATCAACTTCAATACCTCTTTCAGAAAATTTATGCCCCAAGACAATACCTTCATTAACCATAAAGTGGCCCTTTTCCCAATTCAGGACAAGATTAGTTTCTTCACATCTCTGCAAAACTCGATCAAGGTTGCTCAAGCAATCATCAAAAGAAGAACCATAGACGGAAAAGTCTTCCCTGAAAACCTCACAAATCTTTTCACAAAAGTCAGAGAATATATCCATTATGCATCTTTGAAAGGTAGCAGGTGCATTACATAAACCAAAAGGCATACGTCTATAAGCAAAAGTACCAAAGGGGCATGTAAAAGTAGTCTTCGATTGATCTTTGGCTGACATAGGTGTTTGAGAGAAACCAGAATAACCATCTAGAAAGCAAAAATGTGTATGTTTAGACAATCTTTCTAGCATTTGATCGATAAAAGGTAAGGGGCAATGATCTTTTTTAGTAGCCTTATTTAATTTGCGGAAATCAATTACCATCCTATAACCAGTAATAATTCTTTGAGGAATCAATTCATCTTTATCATTAGGAACAACAGTAATACCTCCCTTTTTAGGGACACAATGGACATGACTTACCCACTTACTATTAGCAACGGGATAAATTATACCTGCCTCAAGGAGCTTTAGTATCTCCTTTCTTACCACTTCTTTCATTTTAGGATTCAGACGGCGTTGATGATCACGAAGTGGTTTAGCATCTTCTTCCAAATTAATTTTATGTTGACATAGAGTGGGACTAATGCCCTTAAGATCATCAAGAGTATACCCAATAGCAGCACAGTGCTTCTTCAGAGTTTTCAATAATCTCTCTTCTTCATGCTCTGAAAGGTTAGCACTAATAATAACAGGATATATCTTTTTCTCATCAAGATAAGCATATTTAAGAGTATCAGGTAACAATTTAAGCTCAAACAAGGGATCACCCTTGGGTGGAGGAGGATCCCCTAGGATTTCAACAGGTAAATTGTTTTTCAGAATAGGTTCCTGTTTAAAGAATACTTCATCTAATTTCCTTCTTTCATTCATAAACATATCATTTTCATGGTCTAGCAAATATTGTTCTAAAGGATCACTAGGAGGTACAGCAATAGAAGCAAGACCAATAATTTCATCCTTACTAGGTAATTCTTCTTCACGGTGTTGTCTACTAAATTTAGAAAAATTAAATTCATGAGTCATATCATCTAAACTGATAGTAACAACATCTCTTTTGCAATCTATGGTAGCATTAACAGTATTTAAGAAGGGTCTACCAAATATAATGGGACAAAAGCTATCTTGTGGGGAACCAAGAACAAGAAAATCAGTAGGATATTTAGCTTTCCCACACAAGACTTCAACATCTCTAACAATTCCCATTGGTGAAATAGTATCTCTATTAGCAAGTTTAATTGTGACATCAATATCTTCTAACTCAACAGGTGCAATGTCATGCATAATTTCTTTGTATAAGTCAATAGGTATTGCACTAGCACTAGCATCCATATCACATAAGCCATGATAACAATGATCTCCTATTTTAACAAAAATAACAGGCATACCTACCACAGGTCTAGGTTTATCTGTATCACGGGGTTTAGAAATTCTAGCAGTTTCATCACAGAAATAAATAACATGCCCATCTATATTATCAGACAAGAGATCTTTAACAATAGCAATATTAGGTTCAACTTTAACTTGCTCAGGAGGTGTATATGTTTTAATATTGCTTTTTCGAACCACAGTTGAAGCCTTAGCATGGTCCTTGATCCTAACAGGGAAAGGTGGTTTCTCAACATAAGAAGTAGGAACAATAGGATCATTATAAGTGATAGTCTTTTCTTCAACTTTAATAGGTGCAGCTACTTTTACTTCTATGGGAGGATAATATTTAAACCACTTCTCCTAGGGGAGATCAACATAAGCAGCAAAAGTTTCATAGAAAGAAGCTACTATCTCAGAGTCAAGTCCATGTTTAGTGCTAAATTTACAAAAAATATCGGTATCCATAAAAGATTTAACACAATCAAAACTAGGTGTCATACCTGACTCCTTACCATTGTCGAGGTCCCAATCTTCGGAGTTGCGTTTAATTCTTTCCAATAAATTCCATTTGAATTCAATAGTCTTCATCATAAAAGAGCCAGCACAAGAAGTATCAAGCATGGTGCGATTGTTATCAGAAAGCCGAGCATAAATTTTTTGAATAATCATTTCTCTTGAGAGCTCATGATTGGGGCATCAATATAACATTGGTTTAAGCCTCCCCCAACCTTGAGCGATGCTTTCTCCTTCACGAGGCCAAAAATTATATATATAATTGCGATCACGATGAACAAGATGCATAGGATAAAACTTTTGATGAAATTCCAATTTCAATCGTTTGTAATTCCAAGATTCCATATCATCACATTGCCTATACCATGTCGATGCATCTCCCCTCAAAGATAAGGGGAAAACCTTTAAGGGAGTCCTGGATTAGGGGGTATCCGGACAGCCGGATTATATCCTTCGGCCGGACTGTTGGACTATGAAGATACAAGATTGAAGACTTCGTCCCATGTCCGGATGGGACTCTACTTGGCGTGGTAGGCAAGCTAGGCAATACGGATATGTATATCTCCTCCTTTGTAACCGACCTTGTGTAACCCTAGCCCCCTCCGGTGTCTATATAAACCGGAGGGTTTTAGTCCATAGGACAACATACAATCATACCATAGGCTAGCTTCTAGGGTTTAGCCTCTCTGATCTCGTGGTAGATCAACTCTTGTAATACTCATATCATCAAGAATAAATCAAGCAGGACGTAGAGTTTTACCTCCATCAAGAGGGCCCGAACCTGGGTAAAACATTGTGTCCCCTGCCTCCTATTACCATCCACCTTAGATGCACAGTTCGGGACCCCCTACCTAAGATCCGCCGGTTTTGACACTGACATTGGTGCTTTCATTGAGAGTTCCTCTATGACGTCACCGTACGGAAGGATGCCTCATCTTGTTGCTAAAAACAACATTACCGCCGGGGGAGCTCTAGCTGTCGGCCAAACTCTCCGGCTAGGCAGTTTCGTCATGACCGCCTGTTCTGCCGCTGCACCGATGATGACTTCCCGGGTCATCAAAAACAGCCTTCACGTCGGCTCGGAATTCGCCGAGCAGATGGACCCAATGGAGCTCTCTTCCCTAAACGAACTCTTGGATCACATCGCCGCCTTGGGAGTCGCTACGGACTATGATCGGATTGGGCTTAAACCCGATCAAAGGGAGATTAACTCTCCATCGGTCACCCATCATGTTGCGGTGGTGGAGGAACAATGCGGCAATTCTTCCTCTATTTTGAGGACTAACTATGTCCGAATTCCTGAGCTCTCCGAGCCGGATACCCGTTTATGGGAGGACATCACCCAAGCCCTGAACCTAGAATCAGGCAGCGGGCCAGACTTATCGGGCAGCACTTCGGAACCCGAACTTCCAAGATTGGAAACTCCTCGGCCCCTGGGTCTCAGATCGGGTAGGGGTTCGGACTCAAATCCTCCCACCCACCCAGACATAAAACGATCTTTCCCACATCAGGCAAGAGCCCCATGAAATAGTACATCATTATTGGGCCAGATTCCTCCTTGTGATGAACAAGGTTAAGGACTGTCGCAAGGAAGATGCAATCTCACTTTTCTACAATAATTGCATGGACAAGGGAATCCTTAACGCCTTAAGTCGCTGTGACATATCACGCTTCGCTGACTAGGCATCCATAGTGCAAAAGTACTGTGCGATGGAAAGCGCCTGGAAAACCGAAACAAAATTTTGGGATAATCCGGCTCAGAATATACACCCAGTCCGAAGTAAAAGGGTGCACTATCATAAGACACCCGAGCTAGTTGCAAAGACAGGGCATGGAACCGTACTGGAGGGATGGCTTAACGGACCCTACAAAATTCATAGTACAGCGGATACCATACCAACACACAGCCTTAGAGCATGTTGGATACTCCGGCAGGTGGCCAAAAGTGGTGAGGATCTTCTTATCCCGAATACCACAAAGCACCACCCCGCAGATAACAATACGATATTAACAGTTTTTGAAACCTTCGCATCTAACAATAGGTGCAAGCGAACACTCCGCAGCCTCGCCGAAATCTGCCACGTGGAAGCAATGAATCCATGGAGTGACACGGCTATTACCTTCAATGCCAGTGACGAACCTAAATTCTGAACTGCCCGAGCACCAGTTGCACTGGTCCTCAGTCCAATTGTGGACGACTTTCGACTCACCAAAGTACTCATGGACGGCGGCAGTGGATTATACCTCATCTATGAGGAAACTCTTCAAAAAATGGAAATAGACTGGAACCG
>NW_025235982.1:0-5668 GCF_018294505.1 Triticum aestivum | reverse complement strand
CAACTAACAATGGTTTAAATAAAGTTGGTTTGAACCCAAGGTTCAAATTCAAACTCCATATGTGGATATTCAAATGCCATTTATATGATTTGTCCTAAACAAAAGCTATAAGTTGTTCTTACATGCATGAAAATGGTACAGATGGATAGATTGGATTTTTCTGATCATTTTTCATATATAAATTATTTCATTTGGAGTTACGGTTGAATTACTATGATTTTTTGAAGTTTTGGGCATTTCCTGGAATTTCCTGAATTATTTTAAATCCAGAAAATCAATTACTGCGTCAGCATTGCGTCATACTGACCTCAGCAGGTCAACAGACCCGGTCTAGGTCAAACCTGATGCATGGGACCTGCCAGTCAGTGAGCCAGTGTAGCCTACGGTCACACACAGGTGGGCCCAGTCAAGGGCCACGTCAGCATGGCCAAAGCTGACGCGTGGGCCCACTGTGGTTAGTGCTAATCTAACAGAGAAGTTAACTACTTAATTTAGGCACTGGGCCCACATGTCAGTGAGAGTGTGGGGGGGGGGGTTAATTTGTGCCAACAATGGGTTTAGCCGACGACTAAATTGGCCACGTCGGCGGGTTAGCGCCGGCGATGGCCGGAGCACGGCGGCGTTGGCCGTCTGGCCAGCTCCGGCGCCGGGAGGTCACGCGGCTAGGCGCGTTGGAAAGCTGGCACTGCGGCACTCCGTTTGGTGGTGGTGGGAGGTGCTGGGGTGGTCGGCAGAGGCGGCGGCGACCGAAGCTTGGTCAGGAGCGGCGATGGCTCTGGAGCGGGTGAGCGGCCGGGTTAGCACGCCAGCAGTGGCCCGCGGGTCCTATCGAGGCTACTGGGCACCCAGGCGTGACCTAATGGTCACCGGATATTGCCGGCGATGATCAAGTGCAGCGACGACCTACGGGCGTCGGCAGAACGACGGTACGGCGAGCAAAACGCAACGGGGAAAGAGGGAATCAACGGCGGAGCTCACAGTGAGGTCAACAGGCGCAAGACTGAGGTCGGGGAGGCATCGAAGAGAGTGGGACGGCGCGGCGGATCTCGGCGTCCCGAGGTTGAAGACGAGGGTGGTGAGGGCGTTCGGGCGCGCCCCGACTTGTGTTCGACGACTTGGAGGAAGACAGAACTGCGGCAGTTCTCCCAGACACGCTGGATGGAGAGGGGGCCCGGTGGCCACGCGGGTGAAGCACGGCGACGGCGGAGCGCTCTCGGGTGAGCTCGGGGAGGGAGCTAGAGAGTGAGGGAGGGAGAGCAGAGAGTGAGGGAGAAGGACTAGGGGCTTCCGGGCGTCTCCGTGGCAGGCCTGGGGGTGTCGAGGCTACGCGGCGAAGCAGGAGGTGGCAAGGCGTTGTCGGCGCGCTCGCCACGCAGCTGTCTGTCCTCCTAGCAGGAGGAAGACGACAGAGGGAGGGCTGCTGTGCTGGGCCAACAGTGTTGGGCCGCCAAGCTGGGTAGGTAAGCGCCAGGTAAGTTTTCTTCTCTCTCTCTCTCCGTTTTTTTCCTATTTTAGTTTCTGTTTTCTATTATTTTGTAGTCTTTAGGGATTTTCTAAAAATACCCAGACGCCTCCAAAAATCATGAAACTACTCATGGCTACTGTTTGGAATATATCCAACAGTAAATATTTTACTTTATGATTATTTGAACATTTAAAATATTTTATAGCATTTAAATGCCCAAATGCAAATAGAGTATGATTTAACTCAGAGCCCAAATATGTCATAGAAAAATCTGCATCACCTCTGGTTACTGTTTCCAGCATTTCCAAAAATGATGAACATTTCTTTAAAGCCATTTGGATTAGTGAAAATATTTTAGTTGAACCTAGTGAATTCCTTTGATGCTAGGGTTTAGGCAATCCCTATTTTAAATTTCTGTAAAAAAGTAAACATGATGCATCACCAAAAGCTAGCACTAGACATTAACAGAACTAGGGATTGACAATATCCCATCATGGGGAACATGCCTCATAATTTTTTTATCGTCATGGAGAACCTTGAAATTTTCCTAGGAAGGTTAATGGTGGTGGCCTTCATCAAATTTGGTTTAGATGAGCTTTTAGCAGTTTGAGGGCCGGAACAGAGTAAATTGCACAAAACCATAATATTAAAGGCTAGGTTAGCAGAAAACACGAGTTTACATTCTTTTTGTAGAAAACATCATGTCTATGGTAATCTTTTTGCAAATAACACCGGTCGGCTGCTTTGGCTCGGTTAAGTGCATTTATGACTGATGGGGCCCGCTAGTGAGGCTAAGGTGGCACAAATTTCTCACACCGTTACATTGAATCGGTTGCTGGACATGGGGCCCGCTTGTCAGCGTCACACTCCTCTCTTCAACATTTTACAAACTAGCCCCTATAATTTTATAGGGACACCCTTCAATCAAAAACATAAACGCAATCAGCTCCATGGATTTGGCCTGCGCAAGTACATGAGGAGAGCAGCAGTACGACTCGCCCATGTGTCTCGTCGGCGGCGAGGAGGCGCGCCATCAGGGTCTGGGGAAAGGTGCCTGCGGCGCAGCAAGCTGTGGAGGCTTGGGGCGGCAGCTGGAGCGCAGCCACCTTGAGCTCCTCGGTCGGCCGACTGCAATATGACGTGGAGATGGTCGTTGGCGGGCGGTGTGCCCACGCCGATGAGGCGGGAACGGAGGGAGCTCCAGGATCGGGTGGTTGGTTGCCTCGTTGTGGCACACCGTGCGCCGCACGCAGTCATTCCACAGCATGCGGAGGGAACCGTGCGAGGGAGCGGGGGCGGGAGGGAGGAAGTCGCCGGCGGAGGGACCTGTGCGACGGAGCAGGGGCAGGCGGGAGGAAGTCGCTGGCGGAGGGAGCCGTGCGATGGAACGCTGGCCACCATTGGGGCCGAGAAGCTTCTGTGATTTGCAGCAGGGGTGGGCGTGGCCGATGATGAGGAACGTGCAGGTGAAGCCTAGAAGCGCGACCGCTGTCCCGGTGCGGGACTCCTGCTCCCGTTTGAGCTGCTGCTGCGGTCGCCGGCCGGTGGCGTGCGCAGGTTGAGCGGCGGGCTGGGGGCAGCGCGATGTGTCTCTGGCACCAGGCTCTCGTGGTGAGGATAACAGGAGCAGGAAGCAGCATTTTTTTCTTTTGTTCTTTGGATGACAGGTGGACCCCCACAGGGCCCCACAAGATGATAACGTTACCAAACGTCACCGTTAAATCTGAGGGTTAAGCGGTGCCCCACATGATGATAACGTTACCAAACATCACTGTTAAATATGAGAGGTTAAGCGGTGCCATGTCCGCCTGGCTGGTGGACCTCATCTGTCATAAGCATGCTTAATCGAGCTAAAGTCACCCATCCGTGTTATTACCGGTGTTTTCAATCAAAAAAAATGCATAGTCGTGTTTTCTGCTAACCTAGCCTCCATTGTGGTTGGTTTGTGCAATTTACTGGCCGGAACATGTACCATGGTTGTTGTCAGCTTTCACAAGTTACTCCTTGCATTGTCCAGTTCATTAGGTGCAGCCGTGCAAGTGCAGTCCAGGATGATCGACACAACAATATGCAGTAGTGGAAAAGGCACCAGAGCAGGAAGCAGTAGGAGGAGCACGAGATTAAGCAGAGGTAGCAGGAGCTTGACGGCAGCAACAACCAATGCAGATATATAGAGGATCGATGACAAAGCAACCAGGCGCAACAACCAGCGGTGGTGGCACAAGCAAGCACAACAACAGCGGAGGCACAACTAGGAGCAACACCGACGACGCGCATGCATGATCGCTTTGCAGGTCTGGTGTTGTATGTGCCTAGATGCAAATCAGTAAGAATGTATGCCACCGCCAAAAAAAAAAATGTACGCAGTATAATCTTTTCGTATTGTTTAATGTGACAAAAACGGTGGGGTTCAGCTATCTCAACGGTAAAGGAGCAAGTTCTAGCATCCATCTGCAGCAAAATAAGCAAAAGCTATGAAAGGGTGCCTCCTACAGCTAACACCACAATAGCCATCAGAATTCTGGAGCAAAACACAACTGAACAAATTCACAGAGAAATAGCTGCACTAGAGAGAGTAGTTCGTCATCGATTTGAGATACAGATACATAACCATGATTTAAATGGGAGCTGTGGACCACTTGGACTATTTTGTCATGCAAATGTTGCCATGGATTGGGAGCTCTGTATTCAGATTTCAGAGTTCCATGCTTCCTTCTTGACAGAGGTGAAGGGGCGATTCTAGCGAGTACAAACTGCAATTCCACGGAACACCAGAAGCATGACGATCCATCATGCCATACTAATGCAAATAATCATGGCAACATGATAACCCGTGGAGCTCTTTGGTAGAAGGGGATTCGAAACTATATATATATATGCAAGCAGAAGTCCTTTGTTGGAAACAGTTGATACTCCATACCCTTTTTTTACCGAGATATTAGAGTAAACCAATACAACGAGCAAATTTTGCTACACAGAATTTGAGAAACGATGGGATGGTGTTGGTCAAAGGTGTAGTGTAAAGAATGCCAAAGCCAGCCATTGAGTGAGAGTGATGTGCTCTTCCTCTGTTCAATCACAATTGTTTGTCTTTCAGGAACCCATGGCAGACAGATGTAAGTGTGGAATAGCAAAATATCATGGATAATATTACCATTCTGCTGATGCTAAAATATATTTATTCATTTTTTTATCAAAACTGTGTGTATATTTATTAATGAAACACGTAGTCATTAGTCATTAAAATCTTGTCTCACCCACTCCAACACACAGGTTGGGACTGAGTGAACATTACCCACCACACACATCATCAAACTAAATCTAGTGATACCTTCGGTGACGTCGACTGGTGTAGTAGCGAATAGGCCCTAGCACGATCACTAGACCTCACCACTGTCACCCTGAGCACAGCCCGAGGCTGCAGTACCCGTTCCTATATTCACGATCGCATCCACATTTAGCTTTTACCATCCCATCTCTCAGGCCTCTTCCATTTAATTCTTCACCGGGCTTTATTTAAACTGCTTCAGTTTTGCTGGCTCATCCATAAGAAAAATAAGTTTGCTCTCATATTTTCATTGCATTTACCCAATATTATCAGGACCCAATCTATACCAGAGTGAACTAAATCGGATTCAACCGGCAGCTCCCAGACTTTCCACAGCTCATGACGAAGTGCTTTTGCTTTCGTACATCTCATCACTGCATGGAACCCATCCTCCTGTTCCAAACCGCAAATTAGTACATGTTGGCAAGGCCACCAAGTTCCTTCTCCAGCGATTATGCTGCACACCTAGCGCTTCAGAGGCTAGTTTTTGGCCAAAGACTCGAATCTTCGGTGGGACTTGAGCTATCAAAATACCATGCCAGATTTGAACTATGAGGTTGATTCTAAAATATGCGACCATAATTTTGATTTTCACTTTGATTGCTAGAATTATATATGAACAAGACATCTGCATTTAACTTGGTATTTTTTCCATGAACGGGACCCTTGCACGGCTAGTTCTTAGCAAAATTTTCATGTTGTGCTTCTATCTATCCAAACTTTATACTACTCTGGTTCTCTTCCAAGAATCCATGTTTGCAATCATCCTGTGTACGAAGTTACGACAACAACTTCACCAGATTGAATAGGCCTGGGATATGTGATGTATGAAGCCTTGCATCTCTGTACCCGTGTGACTAATAAATTTTTTCTCT
>NW_025235981.1:0-5668 GCF_018294505.1 Triticum aestivum | reverse complement strand
GGAACGCCGTTAAGCTATTGGGTCCGGTTTTGGATCCGATAACCCGTTAACATCCCCGACCAATGGGGATTTTCCACGTGTAAAATCATCATTGGCTGGAGCAAACACGTGCCGGCTCACCATTGGGACAGATGTCATCCACTCATTGGACCGAAGGCGCCTATGATACAACGACATATGGCACGGCCCAACAGAGGCCCATTCCTGTGAAAAGGCCGGCCCGTTTGACTTGGTAAAAAGGTGGCGCGCCGGCCCACAAAAGCCTGTTAACGGCCTGTTCGCATATAGCCCATTTACAGCCTGCTAACTCAGGGCCCGTTACGACCTCCCCGAATTAGGCCCAGTAGCGTCATCCGGGCCGTCCAATATGATTCCAGTCTATTTTAACTTCCGGCCCATGTGTGGCCCATGACTTGTTTCGGCCCATATGAGGCCCTTTGTAACTCTTGTGTCGCACTTTATACCCATTAACGACCCGTTATTCCATTGGGCCGTTTCCAGCCCAAGTTATCTTTCGGCCTTCTCAGGGCCCATTGATTCTTGGGCTCATTTGCAGCATTCGGTTACATACGGCCCGTTACTATCATTTTTTGCTTGTGGGCCAAATTCAGCCCGTCGTTATAGTCGGCCCGTTTGCGGACCGTTAATACGTCGGGCCATTTTCATGTCAAAAAAAAACCGTTGGGCTGTTTTCATAGAGTTATCAAATACGACCTATTAACGACCCGTTATGTTCCTCGAATAGTACGGCCCATGATTGGCGAAATGATGATACGCCCCGTAGAAGGCCCATGGATCCTACGGCCTGTATGAGGCCCATGGATAGTACGGCCCATAGAAGGCCCATGGATCGTACGACCCGTAGAAGGCCCATGGACCCTATGTCCCGTAGAAGGCCCATGAATCCTAAGGCCCGTATAGAAGGCTAATGGATCCTACGGCCCATATAGAAGGCCAATGGATCCTACGGCCGCAAGAAGGCCCATGGATCATACGGTCTGCAGGAGGCCCATGGTTACAACAGTTCGTGTGTTGCCATGATTATTTTGGCCTAGTTACCAAAAATAGACTATTGTGGCCACTAGAAAAACACAGAAAAAGAACTGCAGTGACTACAAGCAAACAACTAAACAAGACAATAAGGAAATAAATAAGCAAGCAATTAACGCTAGCCTATTACCGCTATTACACATATTACATCCACTGGGCATCAAAGTTTGCCACCAGTGCAAATATAGGTAACAAAGCATCATTTTACATACACTAGCCGTCAAAATTGGCCACCAGTGCAAGTAAACGCGGAAGCAAAACAAGAGCATAACTGAAACAACTTTAGAAGAGCTCAAGATACGTTATCCTGGGTATCCACCATGCTGGCAATAAGCTTAGCAAGCTTATTAGCTTTGTCCTGTTTGGCGCTAAAATCCTCCAACGCTTGCTGTTGCACCAGAAAGTATGCATTTGAATGCTCCAGGGACTTCCGCAGTCCTTCCGCTTCTTGTCGCAGCACAACTGATCGATGTCTTTCAGCTTGTAGTTGAGACTCAAGAAACCGAACTGATTCAGACAGTGAGTTTGAATAGCTTGTGCAAGCAGTAGTGGCCAGTAACTCGAACACTAAACCAAGATAGGACTTTGGGGTTGTCTCGCTGTCTTCAAGATAGTCTTCCTTAGCTGTTTCATCAGCTTTGTTGGAGACCAACAAGGATGTGTCACTATCCTGAACCTTATCTGCATTACTTCCTTTACCATTGCTTAATAAGGCACTCTTCCCCAATATTCTGTCAGCATTCTAAAAGAAGAAACAAGCAGACACATAACAAGTTTAGCATGTACTAGTATATGAAACTCATTTCGGTGAACCAGTTCATTAGTAAGGTGGACATGATTAAACTACCAAGTCTTCTATTGCCAAGTACTACTACATAATAAAAGCATCAAACAAACATATATCTATGTCCTATGGTCACAGCATTGTCTTGCCAAATCAAACTAGAGACACGGTTCAAATCATATCAGTTCAAGACAAAGCAGCAGTGAAAGAATACAAAGCTTGGGAAACTACATGGCACAACAAGATTTCAGATGGGTACCACGGGTCTACATGTACAACAACACTATTGGCTCTGTTGTGATGCTAGTAATGTGCATGATATGAAAGTCAACTATATACACAATTGAAATTGAAATCAACAGAGCTATTGATAAGAGCAAACCTGTTAAAGAAACATGTGTGAACATACCTGCTGTGCCATTGGAGTTTCGATTGGATCCTTCAATTTAAAAATAAGTTTGTATGAGTAAATACAATGATATCAGAGCAAAGCAATCATAGTTAAAAAAGGCGCGCCTAAGCGAGCACTTAAGCGTGCCTAGGCTCTAAGCGTTGGCAAAACGCATTGCGCATAACTACGCTTAATCTGTGCATAACTGCACATAAGCATGCGCTTTGGTCAGTAAAGCGCAAGGCGGTGGCAAAACACACAATTAACACCTAGCACTTTTTTGAACTATGATAGCAATGGAATCTTAAATTAGAACAGTTGTTCTTCAGGTTTAGGCACTTGTTCTACATGAATAGAGTACAATAAGACGCAAGAATATAATACTTAAAAATAGAAAATGAGCTCATAGACCTTACTACATTTTTGGTTCTGGACCAGTACAGAACAAGGCGTTCCCGGTCATCGTCCAGTAAATGTGTCTCAGGAGAACGTAAGGGAATTTGATGAGTTTCTTTTCCGGTGAAGTACGTTTTCTTCAGGCAATTCCGATGCTGCCACCAAGCATTCTTGAAGATAGCAGAGGTCTTAGCACACGTTACCTCATCCTAAGTTTCCAAATCGGTCCTTCTCTATAGATAAAAACAGGAAAAATTTGTTGTATTATAACCATCATGGAGGTAGGATGTATGGGACAAAGCAAAGTAATTGCCATGAATAACATTACTACATAACTCCTGGACAAACACCTGCAACTGACATTTTCCTTCATCTTTGGTATAATATTTCCAAGATGGGAAGATACGCACATATGATTTAACAACATCAAATGCGATAGCTGCTAAACTATGACTAGCTGGTTGTGCTTCCTCCACAGGAATAGGCGTACGAACTGGTGGAGTTGGGGTTCGCCGTGGTAGTACTGGCCCATTGGGCACTGGAGCTGCCTTACTAACTGCTCTTGTTTGGGAGCTTTGTGGTGGAGATGCTGATGTGTCAACAGGAACCGGGTTACTATCTGCTGGGGTTGGGGTTAGATTGGGTGAAGCTGGTTCTCTGTCCATCGCAGTAGGGGTACAATCTGCGAGAGTTTGGGTTATGTGTCGTAGGCTGGTTCTTGTGCATGTACAACCGGGGTGCTATCTTCACCAAGAGGTAGCACTGTTTTATTTGAAGACCGTGTTTTTAGTCCGCTGGATACTGGCATCACCCGCTCCAATTCAAATGGCTGATAAACAGGAAACATAGTTGAATGTACAGACATTCATTGAGAGACAGATGCAATAGATAGTGTGGAAAAAAGGCATGAAATAGTTGACATGTATATTGTTTAATTAAAACTGATCGCATGACATAATTTCACATATATGATGTCTATCTAAACTGGATAGCATAGCATAACATAATTCAAAGATATGATGAATAACTAAACATGATCGCATGACATAATTCACCTACATGGTATCTAAGTAATCAGGATCGCATCATTTAATTCACATATGTGATTTATATGCTAAACAGAGGGCATTCGATATGATGTCTGAACTAAGAACATGGTGTTGAATATTGTGTAGATGATGTCTAAACTATGCAATGCAAGACACCATATGCATGACATGAGCAGTATAACCGTGCCAAGTTTGAGCATACACCTCGGTGGGGGAATAGGACTGGTCATCTGTCTCTGAATCCATCTCTGGGGAGCTATCGGGACCCAACAAGAGATATGCTTTGACTGGTAGCACTGTCTGCTCTGAAGGCCTTGTTTTCACTCCAGATTTTTCCATCTCCCACCCAAATGGCTGATTCACAGGAAGAGTAGTTTAATGCACAAACATTATCGACAAATGGAAAGGTAATGAAGAAAAGGATGGGCAAGATATCATTCAAATATATGATGCCTGGTTAAACAAGATGGCGTTGCACATTTCACATATATTATGGCTGGCTAAAAGACATGAGACTGCATAACTCCCATATGTGATATAGAAACTAAACATGTGGCATTACAGAACATGTCTAAACTAAGCAGATGACATATATGATGTCAAAACTAGGCACTGCAAGGCAACATATGCATGATATGACTAACATCATCATGCCAAGGTAGAGCAAACACCTTGGGGGGTAAATAGGAGTGGTCAGCGGCGTCTGAATCCGCCTCAGAACAGATATCTTCCTCTGGATTACAATCTGGAGAGGGGTGGGGAGGATTTTACATTGAACCCACCATGGAGCGATGTCTGCATGACATTGTATTGCCGCACAAAACTCTTCTCTTTTTCTCTACATGTTCAGCATGACTGTGTACAATATCTGACATGCATACGAAAAAAATATGGTGAGATTATGTAAGGAGAGCATGCAGAAATTTAGAGTGATGGTAACAACCAGTGGATGGATCCAAAAATAATGATAGAAGGCTGATGATTGCTTTAAATTAATAAAAGGACAGATGATGATTGCTTTACTATTTGTTTCCCTCCCAAGATGAACAACATAGGCATACCCTGGGTGAGCCAGATATTAGACAAACATACTATTCATTGCTTCCTCGATATGTGCCCCACAACTAATATAGAACTCAAGTTTGAACATTAATTTGGACCTGACTTGGGAGTCCAAGAGCTGAACAGGACGATAAAGTAGCAGGTAAGTTTAAGCAATGCATAACATAAGCAGCAACAAAAGAGTGCGACCTCTCTTGTGGACCCGTGTACTCCTCAGGTTCATCTGCTGAGTCGATGATGGTGATGCCATTGTGGTGGGTGCCAGCGGCAGGGAAGGAGATCTGAGGCGGTGAAAGACGGTCAGGAGTCGTGATGTCTGGTTTGGTGGATGCTTCTGTCGATGGAGCAGCTCAGGTGAGGTGGACGACGTTGCGGCAGGAGCAGGACAAACAACACAAAGTTCCCTTCGACACGTACCTCTAACTGAAGTAATTCTATAAGGGCTCATTTGGCTTGCATGATTCTTAAAACGCAGGGATAGGAAAAACACCGGAATAGGATAGGAAAATGCACATGGTAAACAGAGCATTTGTAAACATAGGATTTCTGTCAACTTGGGTGTTTGGTTTACAGGAATTGGAAGAGCAGAGGAATGCAAAGAAACATGGCCAAAATAAAGTGAAACCATATGAAAGCGTGTACAGTTAGAATGTTATTCTGGCACTAATGCACTTGGTCTTGTTTCATGCATAGGATTTTGAAAAGTAGGTCCATGTGGATGTTTTGCTTCATTCCTTTCAACAAAATGCACGAATAATTGGGTTGGTCACTGAAGCAGTTGAGGCAGAGGTGGCTGTCGGAGGTGTGGAGGAAGATCTAAGGAATCTCTAGAAGGCGTCCAGGGCACTACTCTGTTGTGATGGATCGTTCTGTCGTTGGAGCAGCTCCGGTGAGCCGTAAGACGTCAAGGCTGAAGCAGCACAAGACAAACATCAT
>NW_025235980.1:0-5669 GCF_018294505.1 Triticum aestivum | reverse complement strand
TTTCCAGAAGAGCTCATGTGCCGGCTCAAGAATTGAGGATTATTCCAATAACTTGGCCTTTTGTAGTCTGGGGGCTCGATATGGTTGGACCTTTCAAAAGGTCCAAGGATAAAAAGACCCACCTTTTGGTGGCGGTTGACAAATTCACAAAGTGGGTTGAGGCAGAGCCGGTCAGTAAGTGTGATGCGGCGACAGCGGTTCAATTCATCAAAAAGCTGATTTTCCTTTTTTCTTATCCCCATAGCATTATAACTGATAATGGCACTAATTTGTCCAAAGGTGCCATGAAACAATTCTGTCAACGAGAGCATATTCGACTTGATGTATCGTAAGTGGCTCACCCCGAGTCCAATGGCCAAGCTGAAAGAGCCAATCAAGAAATTTTTAGAGGCATCAAGCCCCGGCTTATGGTCCCTTTGTAGAGGACGCCGGGATGTTGGGTGGAGGAATTGCCCTCAGTGTTATGGAGCATCCAACAGATCTACAGGTTACACGCCTTCCTTCATGGTTTACGGAGCAGAGGCGGTTCTCCCTAGTGACATTCGTCACGATTCGCCCCGTGTGGCGGCTTATGTTGAAGCTGATAATGAAAAAGCATGTCAGGATGATATTGACTTGTTGGATGAGGAGCGTGACCATGCGGCGGCTCATTCGGCGATTTACCCTGCAAGATCTGTGTCGTTATCACAGCCGCCGGGTTAAAACCAGAACCTTTCAAAGAAGGAGATTTGGTGCTCTGGCTTATCCAAGATCAAACTAATATGCACAAGCTATCCCCACCTTGGGAAGGGCCCTTTGTGTTCAGCAAAAATTTGAACAACGGATCATACTACCTTATCGTTGTTCGAGACCACAAGGACTCACGCACGTCGGAGGAGGAGACCCGCCGGCCGTGGAATATTGCTCATCTTCGGCCTTACTACACTTGAGCCACCGGCTCTTGTGATGTACATATCTCTATCAATGTATATATTATGATGAATATAATAAAGTCGGCATCCCTGATAATTCAGGGCCTCTGTCGTTTCATTTCTGAGAATATGAGTCTTTATTGTTACTTCATATGATCACTTGGGGGCTTCCTGCTTATTGAGCATAGCTATGACTACCCTCTTGATCCGGCTTGTACGCCATGATTACAAAATACTTGGGGGCTTCCTGCTGGTTGAGCATAGCTATGACTACGTACCCTACTGATCCGGCTTATATGTCTGGAATGAAATATTACTTGGGGGCTTTCTGTTACTGAACAGGGCTTTGTTGACCCTTGTAATAGGCTTGGACGCCAGGTGTATTCACCAAAATATCCAGGTTATCCTGCCTTTTGTTTGCCCGCCACTCCAGCCAGGTAATCCTGGAATGACTCGCCGTACTCTTGACAATCAATCTTTTAAAGACCCTGAATTTGTCAAAGTTAAAACAGCGATTGGTCATGTGAGATCCGGCTTACGAGGTTTGAATTAAGGTTTAACTCAGTGGCTGCGTGGCCCTTGAATAACGCTTGAACTGGAGGCTTGGCAGCCTATGAATGCTTTGTTTTTGTTTTTTCTGATTTATATTTGAGTCGAACTCTTTTTGAGGTTCATCTTTTATGCCATGCTGATACATGGTTGAAAACTGATTAGGGCCATGATGCCTTATGGTTCATATATGAATCGATCCAGAGTTTATTAACCCAGCCTGGCTTTGGACCTTAAGTCGCCAATATATGATGATTTTTGTGCTTCGAGTTCCGGCTCTAAGCTTTGGGATATTACCCCTTGTTGCATATGGCGTGATGAGCTGGCGGCATGAATAAATTGAACAAGGCGTTGTGCTCTATCTTTAGGGCTATTACCGATGGCAATGTGCATAAATATCACAGGTATGATATTTATTTTGTTATGATTATCTGAGGTTTTGGTAAATCGGCCCTGGTTATGGATCAGTGGTTTTTATATGGGGCATTGTGACCCGCCCTGGGGTAAACCGCCAGGGCACTTGTGATCTGTTTGTGCAGGAAAAATGATAAGCCTGACCTGCATAATTGATAATATTGTAAAGCATAAGTGGCGGATCTTTAAATGATGGATCAGCAGTGTTATGCAAATAAACACGCATGATGGCGTGATAGATCATAATTGTTTAACTAGCCTATTACAAGGCATCTGACGGCCCAAAAGGACAAGTGCTTTTTTGGGGCATAGCATCAAAACGCTATGATTGGTAAGTCGGCTCATTAGTCTTGGCGGGTTGAAGCCTCCGGATCATCCTGCGCTTCTCCTTCTTCTTCAGCTCCTTGATTATCCATTGGTTGGAAGTCAAGTGTAGACCAGTTGACACCAGTCAAAGCTCTGAACACAGCTTCATCATCAATAAGATTTGCTGGATCAATGCCAGGGGCAAAGGTGTGCTTACACGTCGGTGGAATGAGATCCACCTCTTGATGAACCGGCGCCTTCATCTTCTTGTTCTCAGCATCATAAACCGCCTAGTATTGAGATAGATTGGTCTCCTCGGCTAGTTTGCTTGCTAATGGGCGCATTGCTCTTGCTATTTCTGCAAAGTCATCAACGCTAAAGGGAGACCCATCACTAGGACAACCATTGGCTAAGTCTTCTGGATCAAGATCTGCTTGCCACGCCTTTGCCCGACTTAAGGCAGTCAGGGCGTCGGCTCTGGCAGATGCTCGCTTTAGCTCGTCAATTCTCTGGGGTAGTACGGATAGCCTCTCCAATGTTTCCTTAATGAGGGTGGGCGGATGTTTTTTATGAATAGCAGTAGCAATTATCCGTTGAGCGCCAGTATATAGCTGTTCTACAAGAGTGTAGACAGCCTTCAGCTTGATGCGCATATCAGAGCCCAACTTGACGCTTCGGGAGCCTGCTTCAGTAAAGTTATTGATAAACTGGTAGATGATTATGATATGCCTACTGGTGTAAAGAAGTTCATTTTACCGCTTACCGAAGATGGCTGAAGTCATGCTATTGATCTGCTGCTTTAAGCCGGACAATTAATCGGTCACCGGTTTAAGAGCTGCCTCGGCATCTTCTGCTCTCTTTAATAGAGCCGCCTTCTCAGTCTCCAATCCAGTTTTATCAGTGTTGAAGTTCTGTTTCAACTGCTCAATGTTCTCCAATGCAGTCTTCAGTTCTGATTTGGCCTTGGATGTCTCAGATTGCTGAGTTTTAATATTGGCCCTCAGATCGTTGATTTGGGAATCCTTCTCAGTTAGTTCAGCCTGCTACATGAACAAACATGGAAGGTATTATAATCATGATTATTTTTTGAAGTCCCAAGCACAATACAAGTATTTTCCTTGGCACTTGGGGGCTAATGCCTATTGCTCTTTTTAAGACAAATTTATCTGATGACCCGGGCAAAATGATATGATCCGTTATAAAGGCTGCATATTGAGATATTGGTCTCAGCCATGGTGATAAGTCCCGGTTTATTCATACTGGTTAAACCGGCCCTTGGGGGCTACAGATGCAAAATTGATTACTAATAATTGAAGTCCCGGCTTAACTTGATAGTTTAAGCTAGCCCTTGGGGGCTACTAGTGATGATGTTCATCTATTTGTGACTACTTGAAAGTCTACAGTATATTCAATTCTTGTTGGTGATCGTTGCAAAAATTTAAAAAAATTCTACGCATCACCAAGAACAATCTATGGAGTCTTCTAGCAATGAGAGGGAAAAGAGTGCATCTACATACCCTTGTAGTTCGCGAGCGGAAGCGTTCAAGTGAACGGGGTTGATGGAGTCGTACTCGTCGTGATCCAAATCACCGATGACCGAGCGCCGACGGACGGCACCTCCGCGTTCAACACACGTACGGTTGGGGAAGACGTCTCCTCCTTCTTGATCCAGCAAGGGGAGGGAGAGGTTGATGGAGATCCAGCAGCACGACGGCGCGGTGGTGGAAGCAGCGGGGATCTCGGCAGGGCTTCGCCAAGCTCAGCGAGAGGGAGAGGTGTCACGGGAGGGAGAGGGAGGCGCCAGCGGCTTGGGGTGCTGCTCCCATGCGCCTCCCCACTATATATAGGGGTGGAGGGGGCTGGTTTCTTGCCCTCCAAGTCCATTGGGGCATTGGCAAAGGTGGGGGAAAGAAATCCCATCATTTCCCTTCCCCACCGATTGGTATCCCCCATTTTTAGGGATCTTGATCTTATCCCTTCGGGATATGATCTTATTCCTTCTAAGGTGGGATCTTGGTGCGCCTTGACCAGGGGTGTGGGGCCTTGCCCCCACTACCCACGTTCATGTGGGTCCCACCATGCAGGTGGGCCCCACTTCGGAACCTTCTAGAACCTTCCCGGTACAATACCGAAAAATCCCGAACATTTTCCGGTGGCCAAAATAGGACTTCCCATATATAAATCTTTACCTCCGGACCATTCCGGAACTCCTCGTGACGTCCGGGATCTCATCCGGGACTCCGAACAACTTTCGGTTAACCGCATACTAATATCTCTACAACTCTAGCGTCACCAAACCTTAAGTGTGTAGACCCTACGGGTTCGGGAGACATGCAGACATGACCGAGACGACTCTCCGGTCAATAACCAACAACGGGATCTGGATACCCATGTTGGCTCCCACATGTTCCACGATGATCTCATCGGATGAACCACGATGTCGAGGATTCAATCAATCCCGTATACAATTCCCTTTGTCAATCGGTACGTTACTTGCCCGAGATTCGATCGTCGGTATCCCAATACCTTGTTCAATCTCGTTACCGGCAAGTCACTTTACTCGTACCGTAATGCATGATCCCGTGACCAAGCACTTGGTCACATTGACCTCATTATGATGATGCATTACCGAGTGGTCTAAGGAAACGATACTTGACATTTGGAAAAGCTCTAGCAAACGAACTACACGATCTTGTGCTATGCTTAGGATTGGGTCTTGTCCATCACATCATTCTCCTAATGATGTGATCCCGTTATCAATGACATCCAATGTCCATAGTCAGGAAACCATGACTATCTGTTGATCAACGAGCTAGTCAACTAGAGGCTCACTAGGGACATGTTGTGGTCTATGTATTCACACATGTATTACGATTTCCGGATAACACAATTATAGCATGAACAATAGACAATTATCATGAACAAGGAAATATAATAATAACCATTTTATTATTGCCTCTAGGGCATATTTCCAACAGTCTCCCACTTGCACTAGAGTCAATAATCTAGTTACATTGTGATGAATCGAAAACCCATAGAGTTCTGGTGTTGATCATGTTTTGCTCTAGGGAGAGGTTTTGTCAACGGATCTGCTACATTCAGGTCCGTATGTACTTTACAAATATCTATGTCTCCATTTTGAACCTTTTCACGAATGGAGTTGAAGCGACGCGTGATATGCCTGGTCTTCCTGTGAAACCTGGGCTCCTTGGCAAGGGCAATAGCTCCAGTGTTGTCACAGAAGAGAGTCATCGAGCCCGACGCATTGGGAATAACTCCTAGGTCGGTAATGAACTCCTTCACCCAGATTGCTTCTTGTGCTGCCTCTGAGGCTGCCATGTATTCCGCTTCACATGTAGATCCCGCCACAACGCTTTGCTTGCAACTGCACCAGCTTACTGCCCCACCATTCAAAATATACACGTATCCGGTTTGTGACTTAGAGTCATCCAGATCTGTGTCGAAACTAGCATCGACGTAACCCTTTAC
>NW_025235979.1:0-5669 GCF_018294505.1 Triticum aestivum | reverse complement strand
GGAACGCCGTTAAGCTATTGGGTCCGGTTTTGGATCCGATAACCCGTTAACATCCCCGACCAATGGGGATTTTCCACGTGTAAAATCATCATTGGCTGGAGCAAACACGTGCCGGCTCACCATTGGGACAGATGTCATCCACTCATTGGACCGAAGGCGCCTATGATACAACGACATATGGCACGGCCCAACAGAGGCCCATTCCTGTGAAAAGGCCGGCCCGTTTGACTTGGTAAAAAGGTGGCGCGCCGGCCCACAAAAGCCTGTTAACGGCCTGTTCGCATATAGCCCATTTACAGCCTGCTAACTCAGGGCCCGTTACGACCTCCCCGAATTAGGCCCAGTAGCGTCATCCGGGCCGTCCAATATGATTCCAGTCTATTTTAACTTCCGGCCCATGTGTGGCCCATGACTTGTTTCGGCCCATATGAGGCCCTTTGTAACTCTTGTGTCGCACTTTATACCCATTAACGACCCGTTATTCCATTGGGCCGTTTCCAGCCCAAGTTATCTTTCGGCCTTCTCAGGGCCCATTGATTCTTGGGCTCATTTGCAGCATTCGGTTACATACGGCCCGTTACTATCATTTTTTGCTTGTGGGCCAAATTCAGCCCGTCGTTATAGTCGGCCCGTTTGCGGACCGTTAATACGTCGGGCCATTTTCATGTCAAAAAAAAAACCGTTGGGCTGTTTTCATAGAGTTATCAAATACGACCTATTAACGACCCGTTATGTTCCTCGAATAGTACGGCCCATGATTGGCGAAATGATGATACGCCTCGTAGAAGGCCCATGGATCCTACGGCCTGTATGAGGCCCATGGATAGTACGGCCCATAGAAGGCCCATGGATCGTACGACCCGTAGAAGGCCCATGGACCCTATGTCCCGTAGAAGGCCCATGAATCCTAAGGCCCGTATAGAAGGCTAATGGATCCTACGGCCCATATAGAAGGCCAATGGATCCTACGGCCGCAAGAAGGCCCATGGATCATACGGTCTGCAGGAGGCCCATGGTTACAACAGTTCGTGTGTTGCCATGATTATTTTGGCCTAGTTACCAAAAATAGACTATTGTGGCCACTAGAAAAACACAGAAAAAGAACTGCAGTGACTACAAGCAAACAACTAAACAAGACAATAAGGAAATAAATAAGCAAGCAATTAACGCTAGCCTATTACCGCTATTACACATATTACATCCACTGGGCATCAAAGTTTGCCACCAGTGCAAATATAGGTAACAAAGCATCATTTTACATACACTAGCCGTCAAAATTGGCCACCAGTGCAAGTAAACGCGGAAGCAAAACAAGAGCATAACTGAAACAACTTTAGAAGAGCTCAAGATACGTTATCCTGGGTATCCACCATGCTGGCAATAAGCTTAGCAAGCTTATTAGCTTTGTCCTGTTTGGCGCTAAAATCCTCCAACGCTTGCTGTTGCACCAGAAAGTATGCATTTGAATGCTCCAGGGACTTCCGCAGTCCTTCCGCTTCTTGTCGCAGCACAACTGATCGATGTCTTTCAGCTTGTAGTTGAGACTCAAGAAACCGAACTGATTCAGACAGTGAGTTTGAATAGCTTGTGCAAGCAGTAGTGGCCAGTAACTCGAACACTAAACCAAGATAGGACTTTGGGGTTGTCTCGCTGTCTTCAAGATAGTCTTCCTTAGCTGTTTCATCAGCTTTGTTGGAGACCAACAAGGATGTGTCACTATCCTGAACCTTATCTGCATTACTTCCTTTACCATTGCTTAATAAGGCACTCTTCCCCAATATTCTGTCAGCATTCTAAAAGAAGAAACAAGCAGACACATAACAAGTTTAGCATGTACTAGTATATGAAACTCATTTCGGTGAACCAGTTCATTAGTAAGGTGGACATGATTAAACTACCAAGTCTTCTATTGCCAAGTACTACTACATAATAAAAGCATCAAACAAACATATATCTATGTCCTATGGTCACAGCATTGTCTTGCCAAATCAAACTAGAGACACGGTTCAAATCATATCAGTTCAAGACAAAGCAGCAGTGAAAGAATACAAAGCTTGGGAAACTACATGGCACAACAAGATTTCAGATGGGTACCACGGGTCTACATGTACAACAACACTATTGGCTCTGTTGTGATGCTAGTAATGTGCATGATATGAAAGTCAACTATATACACAATTGAAATTGAAATCAACAGAGCTATTGATAAGAGCAAACCTGTTAAAGAAACATGTGTGAACATACCTGCTGTGCCATTGGAGTTTCGATTGGATCCTTCAATTTAAAAATAAGTTTGTATGAGTAAATACAATGATATCAGAGCAAAGCAATCATAGTTAAAAAAGGCGCGCCTAAGCGAGCACTTAAGCGTGCCTAGGCTCTAAGCGTTGGCAAAACGCATTGCGCATAACTACGCTTAATCTGTGCATAACTGCACATAAGCATGCGCTTTGGTCAGTAAAGCGCAAGGCGGTGGCAAAACACACAATTAACACCTAGCACTTTTTTGAACTATGATAGCAATGGAATCTTAAATTAGAACAGTTGTTCTTCAGGTTTAGGCACTTGTTCTACATGAATAGAGTACAATAAGACGCAAGAATATAATACTTAAAAATAGAAAATGAGCTCATAGACCTTACTACATTTTTGGTTCTGGACCAGTACAGAACAAGGCGTTCCCGGTCATCGTCCAGTAAATGTGTCTCAGGAGAACGTAAGGGAATTTGATGAGTTTCTTTTCCGGTGAAGTACGTTTTCTTCAGGCAATTCCGATGCTGCCACCAAGCATTCTTGAAGATAGCAGAGGTCTTAGCACACGTTACCTCATCCTAAGTTTCCAAATCGGTCCTTCTCTATAGATAAAAACAGGAAAAATTTGTTGTATTATAACCATCATGGAGGTAGGATGTATGGGACAAAGCAAAGTAATTGCCATGAATAACATTACTACATAACTCCTGGACAAACACCTGCAACTGACATTTTCCTTCATCTTTGGTATAATATTTCCAAGATGGGAAGATACGCACATATGATTTAACAACATCAAATGCGATAGCTGCTAAACTATGACTAGCTGGTTGTGCTTCCTCCACAGGAATAGGCGTACGAACTGGTGGAGTTGGGGTTCGCCGTGGTAGTACTGGCCCATTGGGCACTGGAGCTGCCTTACTAACTGCTCTTGTTTGGGAGCTTTGTGGTGGAGATGCTGATGTGTCAACAGGAACCGGGTTACTATCTGCTGGGGTTGGGGTTAGATTGGGTGAAGCTGGTTCTCTGTCCATCGCAGTAGGGGTACAATCTGCGAGAGTTTGGGTTATGTGTCGTAGGCTGGTTCTTGTGCATGTACAACCGGGGTGCTATCTTCACCAAGAGGTAGCACTGTTTTATTTGAAGACCGTGTTTTTAGTCCGCTGGATACTGGCATCACCCGCTCCAATTCAAATGGCTGATAAACAGGAAACATAGTTGAATGTACAGACATTCATTGAGAGACAGATGCAATAGATAGTGTGGAAAAAAGGCATGAAATAGTTGACATGTATATTGTTTAATTAAAACTGATCGCATGACATAATTTCACATATATGATGTCTATCTAAACTGGATAGCATAGCATAACATAATTCAAAGATATGATGAATAACTAAACATGATCGCATGACATAATTCACCTACATGGTATCTAAGTAATCAGGATCGCATCATTTAATTCACATATGTGATTTATATGCTAAACAGAGGGCATTCGATATGATGTCTGAACTAAGAACATGGTGTTGAATATTGTGTAGATGATGTCTAAACTATGCAATGCAAGACACCATATGCATGACATGAGCAGTATAACCGTGCCAAGTTTGAGCATACACCTCGGTGGGGGAATAGGACTGGTCATCTGTCTCTGAATCCATCTCTGGGGAGCTATCGGGACCCAACAAGAGATATGCTTTGACTGGTAGCACTGTCTGCTCTGAAGGCCTTGTTTTCACTCCAGATTTTTCCATCTCCCACCCAAATGGCTGATTCACAGGAAGAGTAGTTTAATGCACAAACATTATCGACAAATGGAAAGGTAATGAAGAAAAGGATGGGCAAGATATCATTCAAATATATGATGCCTGGTTAAACAAGATGGCGTTGCACATTTCACATATATTATGGCTGGCTAAAAGACATGAGACTGCATAACTCCCATATGTGATATAGAAACTAAACATGTGGCATTACAGAACATGTCTAAACTAAGCAGATGACATATATGATGTCAAAACTAGGCACTGCAAGGCAACATATGCATGATATGACTAACATCATCATGCCAAGGTAGAGCAAACACCTTGGGGGGTAAATAGGAGTGGTCAGCGGCGTCTGAATCCGCCTCAGAACAGATATCTTCCTCTGGATTACAATCTGGAGAGGGGTGGGGAGGATTTTACATTGAACCCACCATGGAGCGATGTCTGCATGACATTGTATTGCCGCACAAAACTCTTCTCTTTTTCTCTACATGTTCAGCATGACTGTGTACAATATCTGACATGCATACGAAAAAAATATGGTGAGATTATGTAAGGAGAGCATGCAGAAATTTAGAGTGATGGTAACAACCAGTGGATGGATCCAAAAATAATGATAGAAGGCTGATGATTGCTTTAAATTAATAAAAGGACAGATGATGATTGCTTTACTATTTGTTTCCCTCCCAAGATGAACAACATAGGCATACCCTGGGTGAGCCAGATATTAGACAAACATACTATTCATTGCTTCCTCGATATGTGCCCCACAACTAATATAGAACTCAAGTTTGAACATTAATTTGGACCTGACTTGGGAGTCCAAGAGCTGAACAGGACGATAAAGTAGCAGGTAAGTTTAAGCAATGCATAACATAAGCAGCAACAAAAGAGTGCGACCTCTCTTGTGGACCCGTGTACTCCTCAGGTTCATCTGCTGAGTCGATGATGGTGATGCCATTGTGGTGGGTGCCAGCGGCAGGGAAGGAGATCTGAGGCGGTGAAAGACGGTCAGGAGTCGTGATGTCTGGTTTGGTGGATGCTTCTGTCGATGGAGCAGCTCAGGTGAGGTGGACGACGTTGCGGCAGGAGCAGGACAAACAACACAAAGTTCCCTTCGACACGTACCTCTAACTGAAGTAATTCTATAAGGGCTCATTTGGCTTGCATGATTCTTAAAACGCAGGGATAGGAAAAACACCGGAATAGGATAGGAAAATGCACATGGTAAACAGAGCATTTGTAAACATAGGATTTCTGTCAACTTGGGTGTTTGGTTTACAGGAATTGGAAGAGCAGAGGAATGCAAAGAAACATGGCCAAAATAAAGTGAAACCATATGAAAGCGTGTACAGTTAGAATGTTATTCTGGCACTAATGCACTTGGTCTTGTTTCATGCATAGGATTTTGAAAAGTAGGTCCATGTGGATGTTTTGCTTCATTCCTTTCAACAAAATGCACGAATAATTGGGTTGGTCACTGAAGCAGTTGAGGCAGAGGTGGCTGTCGGAGGTGTGGAGGAAGATCTAAGGAATCTCTAGAAGGCGTCCAGGGCACTACTCTGTTGTGATGGATCGTTCTGTCGTTGGAGCAGCTCCGGTGAGCCGTAAGACGTCAAGGCTGAAGCAGCACAAGACAAACATCAT
>NW_025235978.1:0-5670 GCF_018294505.1 Triticum aestivum | reverse complement strand
CGGTACTAGAGAGGCTAGCAACTGTGGAAGGGTGAGAGTGCGTATAATCCATGGACTCAACATTAGTCATAAAGAACTCACATACTTATTGCAAAAATCTACAAGTCATCAAAAACCAAGCACTACGTGCATGCTCCTAGGGGGATAGATTGGTAGGAAAAGACCATTGCTCGTCCCCGACCGCCACTCATAAGGAAGACAATCAAAGAAACACCTCATGCTTCAAATTTGTTACACAACGGTTACCATACGTGCATGCTACGGGACTTGCAAACCTCAACACAAGTATTTCTCAAATTCAAAATTAATTTACAAGCATGACTCTAATATCACCATCCTCATGTCTCAAAACAATCATCAAGCATCAAACTTCTCATAGTATTCAACGCACTTTATATGAAAGTTTTTTTATTATACCCATCTTGGATGCCCATCATATTAGGACTAGCTTTATAGCCAAAGCAAATTACCATGCTGTTCTAAAAGACTCTCAAAATAATATAAGTGAAGCATGAGAGATCAATAATTTCTATAAAATAAAACCACCACCGTGCTCTAAAAAGATATAAGTGAAGCACTAGAGCAAAATTATATAGCTCAAAAGATATAAGTGAAGCACATAGAGTATTCTAATAAATTCTGATTCATGTGTGTCTCTCCCAAAAGGTGTGTACAGCAAGGATTATTGTAGTAAACTATAAAGCAAAGACTCATATCATACAAGACGCTCCAAGCAAAACACATATCATGTGGTGAATAAAAATATAGCCTCAAGTAAAGTTACCGATAGACGAAGACGAAAGAGGGGATGCCTTCCGGGGCATCCCCAAGCTTAGGCTTTTGGTTGTCCTTGAATTTTATCTTGGGGTGCCTTGGGCATTCTTAAGCTTAGTATCTTGCCACTCCTTATTCCAAAATCCATCAAATCTTCCCAAAAACTTGAAAACTTCACAACACAAAACTTCAACAGAAAATCTCATGAGCTCCGTTAGTATTAGAAAATAAATCACCACTTTTGGTACTGTTGTGAACTCATTCTAAATTTATATTGGTGTAATATACACTGTATTCCAACTTCTCTATGGTTCATACCCTCCGATGCTACTCATAGATTCATCAAAATAAGCAAACAACACATAGAAAACAGAATCTGTCAAAAACAGAACAGTCTGTAGTAATCTGTAACTCTAGAATACTCCCGTAACTCCAAAAATTCTGAAATAAATTGGTGGACGTGAGGAATTTGTATATTAATCTTCTTCAAAAAGAATCAACTTAAAATCACTCTTCTGTAAAAAAAATGACAGCTAATCTCGTGAGCTCAAAGTTTCTGTTTTTTACAGCAAGATCACATTAACTTTCACCCAAGTCTTTCCAAAGGTTCTACTTGGCACTTTATTGAAACAAAAGCTATAAAACATGATTACTACAGTAGCTTAGTCATGTGGACACACAAAACAGTAGGGGTAAATATTGGGTTGTCTCCCAACAAGCGCTTTTCCTTAATGCCTTTTTAGCTAGGCATGACGATTTCAATGATGCTCACATAAAAGATAAGAATTGAAACATAAAGAGAGCATCATGAAGAATATGACTAACGCATTTAAGCCTAACCCACTTCATATGCATAGGGATTTTGTGAGCAAACAATTTATGGGAACAAGAATCAACTAGCATAGGAAGACAAAACAAGCATAACTTCAAACATTTTAACACATAGAGAGGAAACTTGATATTATTGCAATTCCTACAAGCATATATCCTCCCTCATAATAATTTTCAGTAGCATCATGAATGAATTCAACAATATAACCATCACATAAAGAATTATTTTTATGATCTACAAGCATATAATTTTTATTACTCTCCACATAAGAAAATTTCTTCTCATGAATAGTAGTGGGAGCAAACTCAACAAAATAACTATCATGTGAGGCATAATCCAATTGAAAATTAAACTCAAGATGACAAATTCATGGTTATCATTGTTCTTTATAACATACATGGCATCACAATAATCATCATAGATAGCAAATTTGTTCTCATAATCAATTGGAACCTCTTTCGAAATAGTGGATTCATCACTAAATAAAGTCATGATCTCTCCGAAACCACTTTCATAAACATAATCATCATAAAAAGGAGGCATGTTATCATCATAATAAATTTTCTTATCAAAACTTGGGGGACTAAAAATATCATCTTCATCAAACATAGCATCCCCAAGCTTGTGGCTTTGCATATCATTAGCATCATGGATATTCAAAGAATTCATACTAACAACATTGCAATCATGCTCATCATTCAAATATTTAGTGCCAAACATTTTGATGCATTCTTCTTATAACACTTGAGCACAATTTTCCTTTCCATCATTTTCATGAAAGATATTAAAAAGATGAAGCATATGACGCAACCTCAATTCCATTTTTTTGTAGTTTTCTTTTATAAACTAACTAGTGATAAAACAAGAAACTAAAAGATTCGATTGCAACATCTGAAGATATACCTTCAAGCACTAACCTCCCCGGTAATGGCGCCAGAAAAGAGCTTGATGTCTACTACACAACCTTCTTCTTGTAGACGTCGTTAGGCCTCCAAGTGCAGAGGTTTGTAGGACAGTAGCAAATTTCCCTAAAGTGGATGACCTAAGGTTTATCAATCCGTGGGAGGCATAGGATGAAGATGGTCTCTCTCAAACAACCTTGCAACCAAATAACAAAGAGTCTCTTGTATCCCCAACACACCCAATACAATGGTAAATGCTATAGGTGCACTAGTTCGGCGAAGAGATGGTGATACAAGTGCAATATGGATGGTAGATATAGGTTTTTATAATCTGAAATTACAAAAACAGCAAGGTAACTAATGATAAAAGTGAGCGAAAACAGTATTGCAATGCGTTGAAACAAGGCCTAGGGTTCATACTTTCACTAGTGCAAGTTCTCTCAACAAGGATAACATAATTAGATCATATAATATCCCTCACCAGGCAATAAAGAGTCACTCCAAAGTCACTAATAGCGGAGAACAAGCGAAGAGATTATTGTAGGGCGATACGTCTCCAACGTATCTACTTTTCCAAACACTGTTGCCCTTGTTTTGGACTCTAACTTGCATGATTTGAATGGAACTAACCCGGACTGACGCTGTTTTCAACAGAATTGCCATGGTGTTATTTTTGTGCAGAAATAAAAGTTCTCGGAATGACCTGAAACTTCACAGAGAATATTTTGGAAATAATAAAAAATACTGGCGAAAGAATCAACACCAGGGGGCCCACACCCTGTCCACGAGGGTGGAGGGCGCGCCCACCCCCCTGGTGCGCGCCCCCTGCCCCCTGGGCCCCCTGAGGCTCCACCGATGTCAACTCCAACTCTATATATTCACGTTCGGGGAGGAAAAAAATCAGAGAGAAGGATTCATCGCATTTTACGATACGGACCCGCCGCCAAGCCCTAATCTCTCTCGGGAGGGCTAATCTAGAGTTCGTTCGGGGCTCCACAGAGGGGAGTCCGTCGCCATCGTCATCATCAACCTTCCTCCATCACCAATTTCATGATGCTCACCGCCGTGCGTGAGTAATTCCGTCGTAGGCTTGCTGGACTTTGATGGGTTGGATGAGATTTACCATGTAATCGAGTTAGTTTTGTTAGGGTTTGATCCCTAGTATCCATTATGTTCTAAGATTGATGTTGCTATGACTTTGCTATGCATAATGCTTGTCACTAGGGCCCGAGTGCCATGATTTCAGATCTGAACCTATTATGTTTTCATGAATATATATGAGTTCTTGATCCTATCTTACAAGTCAATAGTCACCTACTATGTGTTATGATCCGGCAACCCCGAAGTGACAATAATCGGGACCACTCCCGATGATGAGCGTAGTTTGAGGAGTTCATGTATTCAATAAGTGTTAATGCTTTGGTCCGGTACTCTATTAAAAGTAGGCCTTAATATCCCTTAGTTTCCAATAGGACCCCGCTGCCACGGGAGGGTAGGACAAAAGATGTGATGCAAGTTCTTTTTCGTAAGCATGTATGACTATGTTCGGAATACATGCCTACATTACATTGATTAACTGGAGCTAGTTCTGTGTCACCCTATGTTATAACTGTTGCATGAGGATTCGCATCAGACATAATTATCCATCACTGATCCATTGCGTACGAGCTTTTCACATATTGATCTTTTCTTAGTTACTTTTCCGTTGGCACTGTTATGATTACTACAAAACTGCTACTATTACTTTTGCCACTGTTACCATTACTTCCATACTACATTGCTACTAAATACTTTGTTGCGGATATTAAGTCTTCCAGGTGCGGTTGAATTGACAACTCAACTGCTAATACTTGAGGATATTCTTCGGCTCCCCTTGTGTCGAATCAATAAATTTGGGTTGAATACTCTACCCTCGAAAACTATTGTGATCCCCTATACTTGTGGGTTATCAAGACTATTTTCTGGCGCCGTTGCCGGGGAGCATAGCTCTATTATTTGAGTCACTTGGGATTTATATCCGTTGATAACTATGAGGAACTTGAGAGACGAAAGAACTAAGATTTTTCCCTCAACTACGAGGGGAGGTTAGGAACTGCCATCTAGCTCTGCACTTGATTCACCTTCTGTTTTGAGTAAACTTGCGACACCTACACCTGTTACTGATTCTGATATGTCGCATGTTATTGATGATTCCACTTATACTTTGCATGATACTTATGATGAAACTACTTCTTTGCTTGATAATACTGTGCCACTAGGTGAACTTCTTGATGAGCAACTTGCTAAGGTTAGAGAGAATGAAATTATTGAAACTGATAATATTGATGAAAGTGATGATGAAGATTCTCCCCCTAGATATGAATTGCGTGATGTGCCTGAGGGTTATGTTATGGATGAACAAACTGCTAGAGACTTTTTTGCTTGCAAAGATAGATATGATCTTAAGAAACTGTTAGCTAAGCTGAAAGAAAAATCTCTGAATGCTAGAATGAAATATGACCCTGCTTTTGCTACTTCACCTATTTGTATTTCTGATAAGGATTATGATTTGTCTATCGATCCCGAGTTGATTACTTTGGTTGAATCTGATCCTTTTTATGGCTATGAATCTGAAACTGTTGTGGCACATCTTACTAAATTAAATGATATAGCCACCCTATTCACTCATGAGGAAAAAATTTGTTACTACTATATCCTTAAGTTATTTCCGTTCTCATTAAAGGGTGATGCTAAAATATGGTTTATTTCTCTTACTCCTGGTTGTGTGCGTAGTCCCCAGGATATGATTTATTACTTCTCTGCTAAATATTTCCCCGCTCATAAGAAACAAGCTGCCTTAAGGGAAATATATATTTTTTGTGCAAATTGAAGAAGAGAGTCTCCCACAAGCTTGGGGGAGGCTTCTCCGATTACTTAGTGCTTTGCCCGATCATCCTCTTAAGAAAAATGAAATACTTGGTATCTTTTATAATGGACTAACCGATGCTTCCAAAGACCACCTGGATAGTTGTGTTGGTTGTGTTTTCAGGGAAAGAACTGTTGAGCAAGCTGAATTGCTATTGAATAATATATTGAGTAATGATAATGATTGGACACTTCCTGAACCAACTCCTAAGCCAACTCCGAAGAAATGGGGTATTCTATTTCTCAGTCCTGAAGATA
>NW_025235977.1:0-5673 GCF_018294505.1 Triticum aestivum | reverse complement strand
AGGTTTCATGATCATGCTTAGAATGACAACCCAAAGAAAGGAACCGATAGCGGGACTATTTTCTTTGGAAGACATTTCTTCTGTTAAACAGCAATATAACATATCTCTCTGCGTACCTTTGTTTAGAAAGCCGTATGACCAGATTGCCTTGTTTGTCGTAAATCTTTGCCCTCATAAAGGCTTTATAAAGTAGGATAAACACTCCTCGGCTACTGGCCAAGGAGGTTGAAGCCCATGGTCGGTCAACAAAGTTTTGTACAATGCGGATCCTAGCATTAATGATGTAAAGTACTTGGATACATAGAGTCATTACACATAATTTGTGATTTTACTATGGATATCGATCCTTAATTCGGCCTCCCGTGCCCGCATTAAGGCTCGGGGGCTACTGAGCTTCAGGCTTATTATTTAAAAATATTAAAGGGGCACATCGATCCCCTGATCTGGTGTTGCCACCCGACCAGTGTCTCGGGGGCTACTGCATTGCCTGTTCTATGCAGAAAATTTTAAGTGCAATACAGTTTCCGAGGAGATTTTGATCCTCGGGTTGGTCGGCCGCACCCAACCTGAGTCTCGAGGACTGAGCACGCCGCTTTTTCTGTCCCGAAGTATTCTGCCGAGCTAGGACTTGATCCTCAGACCGATTTTGCAAATCAACCTGAGTCTCAGCGGCTACGGGGATCAGCGGTCTTATGTCATCCTTCATGTGCATCTCAGGTTTTAGACCGATACCCACCTTGAGGGCTACTGGCATCAATAAAAAACATTGACCAAAAATCAGCCCATGACCGAGGTGCTTAACCACCTCGGAAGCAGTTCGACATATAGCTCGGATGCAAGTGGCTGACTCCTTAGAGGGCATTTCCGGCATTAAGCTCGGTTAAACTCCTTCAAACTTCTTTGAACCAAGGTGATTTATGACACCTCGAATAAAGTCTGGCATTGGAGCTCGGATACATAGTCCGGCGTTGGAGCTCGGATACAGTCCGGCGTTGGAGCTCAGATACATAGTCCGACGTTAGAGGTGGGAAGCAGTCCGACATTGGTGCTCGGCTGCAAAAGATACCTCGAATGCAGTCCGGCGTTGGAGCTCGGACGCAAGAGGACGTTGCCACCCGAGAACAACTTCAAACCCGAGGCATGGCATAAAAATAACAAGGCATTGATAAAGGCCGTAAACTTAAAGGGGCTCCTCGGATACCCAACGCGTAAACTCGTCGAATGCATTTTGGCGATCCTCAAGATAGAAGATGAGAAGATTTGTTGAACCAGTTTTCAAGACCAGCAACCGAAGATGAAGAACAGTTCGGAAGAATCGAGGAGCGTCCCTAACTTGAAGACCGGTTCAGGGGGCTACTGACGGTGTCCTGGACTAGGGGGTACTCAACGCGTCGTCTCCCGATCAGTTGGATTGGGCCGAGGACCCCCATGGCCATATACTCATGGGCCAGTCCGGACAACTGCCGCATACAAGGAAGAATCAACAAGACTTGGCGATCAAGAGAAGGACTCCTCCCCCACCGGCGTATTCGGCTAGGACTCTTGTTATCCTAGGCCTCTGGTGCATTATATAAACCGGGGCCAGGCTAGTCGATAGACATATACAACAACAATCATACCATAGGCTAGCTTCTAGGGTTTAGCCTCCTTGATCTCGTGGTAGATCTACTCTTGTAACACACATCATCAATATTAATCAAGCAGGACGTAGGGTTTCACCTCCATCAAGAGGGCCCGAACCTGGGTAAAACATCGTGTCCCTTGCCTCCTGTTACCATTGATCCCAAGACGCACAGTTCGGGACCCCCTACCCGAGATCCGCCGGTTTTGACACCGACAGAGAGTTTTATGATGACTTTGAAGGTTGTCAAACTTAGACTGAAGTCTCTAAAAAATTTCACTTAAGTCTTTAGTGCGGTCCATTTCATCACCCAACATATCATCACTTTTGTCTACCATGTTCTGAAGTTTTTCAATAGCCTTTTGTTGTTTCACAGCAATCTTAGCAATTTTAGATTTTCATCAGATTCATCCTCACTAGATTCAGAAGAGGGGTATTTTGTTACCTTGGCACCCTTTGCCATGAAGCAATAGGTGGGAGCGTAGTCATCATTATCTTCGTCAGCCTTGTTGGTGAGGTCAATTTCTTCAGAGTTGAAGATGGACTTGCTGACGAATGCAGTAGCGAGAGCCAGACTTGCCACACCAGACTCGGACTCCTCAGATGCCTCCTCTTCCTCATGTTCCTCAGATTCAGCTTCAGAGTCCATTTCCTTGCCAATGAATGCCCAAGCCTTTATGGAGCTGCTCTTCTTGTGAGATGAAGATTTCGAGGATTTTGATGATGAAGATTTTGAAGATTTCTTCTTCTTCTTAGCGTCATCAGAACTGTAATCCTTGTATTTCTTCTTCTTTAATTCCTTTTCCCACTGAGGACAATCTTGAATATAGTGACCAGGTTTCTTGCATTTGTGGCAAAGTCTTCTCTTATAGTCACTTGACGAGGAATCACTGCTCCTTGAGGATTTTCCAAAGCGACCACGTCTTGAGAACTTCTGGAACTTCTTCACAAGCAGTGCTAGCTCCTGGCTCAATTCTTCACGATCACCAAGGCTACTACCAGAATCTTCACATTCAGATTCAGACACAGCCTTGGCCTTGAGGGCACGTGTTTTGCCATAGCTTGAACCATAGAGATCTCTCTTTTCAGCAAGCTGGAACTCATGAGTATTTAGCCTCTCAAGGATATCAGCGGGATCCAGTGACTTGTAGTCAGCACGTTCTTGTATCATCAGTACCAGAGTATCAAATGAAGAATCTAGCAATCTCAGCAATTTCTTCACCACCTCATGGTCGGTGATGTCAGTGGCGCCAAGCGCTTGAAGCTCATTTGAGATGTCAGTGAGGCAATCGAAGGTTTGCTGAACATTTTCATTGTCGAGTCGTTTGAAGCGGTTGAAGAGATTGCGAAGAACTTCAACACGAGAGTCACGTTGAGTTGAGACTCCTTCGTTTACTTTGGAGAGCCTATCCCAGATAAGCTTAGCAGTTTCTAAAGCACTCACTATTCCATACTGTCCTTTGCTCAGATGGCCACATACGATATTCTTCGCTTGAGAATCGAGTTGCTTGAATCTCTTCACATCAGCAGCATTCAGGGAAGGTGTGACTGAGGTAACACCATTTTCCACAATGTACTAGAGATCGTTGTCAATTGCTTCAAGATGCATTCGCATCTTATTCTTCCAGTAAGGGTAGTCCGTGCCATCGAAGGTAGCACACCCACCGGAGACCTTGATCATACCTACGGTCGACATAACTAGAACTCCAGGTGGTTAAACCAAAATCACACAGAACAAGGGAGTACCTTTCTCTGATACCAATTGAAAGTGCGTTATATCGACTAGAGGGGGGCGAATAGGCGTTTTTTATGAATTCTTCACTGAGGAATTTCCCGGTGAGGAAATTCCTTGGCGAAGAACTACTTGTAGCGGAATAAGTACTCAGAAGTAAGCATAACAGAATACAGGCATGGTCATCATGATGAAATGAAGACACGCATAGAGTACAGAAAGCGTAAACACAGGATAACACAAGATGAAGACAAACAGACTGAAGAAATTGAACTGAGGAAATTGAGAAAGTCTTCAGTCAAAGTCTTCAAACACGGATATGAACAATCACTCAACACAGTAATGAGTAAATGAAAGAGTTGAGGGAATAGAACCAGGAAGGTTGGTGAAGACAATGATTTGGTAGACCAGTTCCAACTGTTGTCTCAGTTGTACGTCTGGTTGGAGCGGCTGAGTATTTAAACTCGAGGACACACAGTCCCGGACACCCAGTCGCTGAGCATGCAGCTCAGGACACCAAGTCCTCACCGTATTATCCTTGAACTAAGGTCACACAAACCTTGTCCAATCACTCGTGGTAAGTCTTCAGGCGACTTCCAAACCTTCACAGACTCAGTCACTCGGCGATCCACAATTCCTCTTGGATTCTCTAGACCATGACGCCTAACCGTCTGGAAGAAGCACAGTCTTCAAAGGTAACAAGCGTCGGATCCACACAGGATCAATCTCTTCAGTGATGCTCAATCACTTTGGGTTTGTAGGTGTTTGGGTTTGGGTTTTTTCCTCACTTGATGATTTTCGCTCAAAGTCCTCGGAGGATGGGATGCTCTCAAATGACAAGTGTTAGTTTCTCTCGGAGCAGCCAACCAGCTAGTGGTTGTAGGGGGCGGCTATTTATAGCCTAGGGAGCAGCCCGACATGATAAGACATAAATGCCCTTGTCTGATATGACCGTTAGGTGGATAAGATATTTTGTGACAGCTGGCGCGCAGCACAGCAACGGTCGGAAATATGACTCTCAAATTCCTCAGGGCTATCATGTTCCTCACTTCCTAGGCAATCCGCATTGGTGAATTCCTAACTCCTCAGTCAGAACAAATTCCTCAGCGACTAGAAGAACTTCATCTCTGTCACTGAAGAAATGACTGAACTGTACGAGATTTCCAAAGGCTTCACTCGAAGGGATTGGTAGGTGTAGGATTTTGAGTTGAGCATCACATGGAAATTTTTCCTTAGTATTTCCTCGACCCCCTTTAACAGTACGGTGTTTCCTATGACTCAAGAAAGAGAAAATCAAAACTATGAAAACGAAAGTCTTCAAGCTTCATATTCCTCGCATGAATATCAAGTCTTCACGGACACACCAATTTCTTCACTTTCAAAGTCTTCATGAAAGTCTTCAGGAATACCAAAATCTTCAGTCGAAGATATTCATTTTTAGGGGTCGACTTTCTCTGTAAATATCAAACTCCTCATAGACTTATAGACCTGTTTACACTCATAAACACATTAGTCCCTTAACCGATAAGTCTCCAAGACACCAAAATCACTAAGGGGCACTAGATGCACTTACAGGCACTGAGGCGACCACACCATAGCCAGGAGCGGGCCCAACTCTGGCTGCACGGCCCTAGGGTGTGGGTCCCTCGGGCGTCCACCGACATTGCCCTTCCGCCTATATAATGCCCCCGACGCGAAAACTCTAAATAATGAAGCCTCCGTCCATGAAAAATTCTACAGCGCCGCCACCATCAACGACGAGATTCGGGGGATAGAGGTGTCCGTTTCGGCACCCTATCGGGATGGGGAATTGCCCCCGGAGCCATCTCCATCGACTCCACCGCCATCTTCATCGCCGTTGCTAACTCCCATGATGAGGAGGGAGTAGTTCTCCTCCGAGGCTGTGGGCTCTACCGGTCGCTATGTGGTTTATCTCTCTCTCCCAAGGTGTGATCTTTATGTGATCATGAGCTTTGTAATCTGGTTAATTTAGTAGATGTTACTCTCATCTATTATGCTACTCAAGTGCTTTTATTAATGTGATCTCCGGAGACACCTTGTCCCACGGTGTGAAGGTGACAGTGTGCACACCGTGTGTGGCTCTTAGGCTAAATATTACAGAAATACTTATCATGAGTTATAATTTGAGTTGGATGTCTCTATGAAATTGTGGTGTTTGTTTGGAACCATCTAGCGCTCAAGGTGACAGTGTGGAGTTACCTAGATGGGGAATGCGAACTTTAAGTTGTGCTTTTATAGCCCTACGTGGTGAATTGGTGTTCGTTATCCAACCGGAGAGTAGTTCAGAGTAGCATAGTGA
>NW_025235976.1:0-5675 GCF_018294505.1 Triticum aestivum | reverse complement strand
ATGATGTAGAGGGATAAACTCAAGCAATATGATATAAACCCCATCTTTTTTATCCTCGATGGCAACAATACAATACGTGCCTTGCTGCCCCTACTTTCACTGGGAAAGGACACCGCAAGATTGAACCCAAAGCTAAGCACTTCTCCCATTATAAGAAAGATCAATCTAGTAGGCAAACTAAACCGATAATTCTAAGAGACTTGCAAAGATATCAAATCATGCATATAAGAATTCAGAGAAGAACCAAATATTGTTCATAGATAAACTTGATCATAAATCCACAATTCATTGGATCTCGGTAAACACACCGCAAAAGAATATTACATTGAATAGATCTCCAAGAACATCGAGGAGAACTTTGTATTGAGAACGAAAGAGAGAGAAAGCTATCTAGCTAATAACTATGGACCCAAAGGTGTGTGGTAAACTACTCACACATCATCGGAGAGGCTATGGTGTTGATGTAGAAGCCCTCCATGATCGATTCCCCTTCCGGCAAATCGCTAGAAAAGGTTCCCAGATGGGATCTCACGGGTACAGAAGGTTGCGGTGGTGGAAAAGTGGTTTCATGGCTCTCCTGGATGTTTTTAGGGTATACGAGTATATATAGGCGAAAGAAGTACGTAGGTGGAGCTACGAGGGTCCCACGAGGGTGGGGGCGCGCCCTCCTACCTCGTGGCAGCCTTGTTGCATCTCTAACTTCCACTCCAAGTCTCCTGGATGACGTTTGTTCCAAGAAAGATCCTCGTGAAGGTTTCGTTCCGTTTGGATTCCGTTTGATATTCCTTTTATGTGAAACACTGAAATAGGCAAAAAAACTGACACTGGTCCTCCGGTTAATAGGTTAGTCCCAAAAATAATATAAAGCGCATATTAGCCCATTTACATCCAAAACAGATAATATAATAGCATGGAACAATCAGAAATTATAGATACGTTGGAGACGTATCAGTCTTCTGGGAAACATCTTCATCATCGTCTGGAAGTTCAATGACATTTGGTGGTGCTGCAAAAGACTTGACCATAAGAGTTCAGTCGACCGATGGTACAATTGGCAAAATGAGGGTAAGGTTGTAGAGTTTTACCCGCTTTGGAGGTGGCTGCGTCTTCAGTTTCCTCATCATCTTGGTCCTTGTAAATGTCCATGGAGGTCCCAGAAGTAGCAGCACTGAAAGTTTTAGAACTCACTCGGTCAAGCAAGAGAATGAGTCAACGATGACATAGAAGTTCCTAAGCGACGCAAAAGCAAAGAGAGAAAGCAAAACACTTACACATAAGTGACGGGAACATCCACCTTGATCTTGAGCAAGGCCTTCCGAGGTTTAGAGAGGGAAACCTGGGGCTGCTTGGCGGCCTTTTCAGACGGTTCTAGAGACGAGGTCCGAGTGCGTTTTTGCACTTGTGTGCTTGGAGGAACTGCCTTGCCACGCCCGCCTGCAGGGTCTTGAGACTGTTTGGATCGGTGTTCCGAGCGAGGCGGTGCTTCGACTTCCTCACTATCGTCCGAGTCGTCACTGTCACCTTCATTGTCGTCGGGAGATTGCCAGTGGCCACTCTCGTTTGTGCTCTCCGTTCCCTCCTAGACTTGCTCCTCGTTGGGCATTGAGTACATCTCAGTATAAATCTGCAAGGCAAGGAGTTAAACAAGCGTTCATCAGATTCAAGGACAGTTGAAAATCAGAATAGAAAAGCACTCGGTAACAAAGGTCGGACCTTGTTCGGCTCATTGTTGGTGTTGAATAGTACAGCTCTTCTAGACCCCCTGGGGTTGTCTTTGTTTCCAGCAATGCTCCGCAGCCACTGTGCCACCATCTCCTCGATGACCTCCTCTGGGTGGACCCGAGCGGTGTTGCTAGCGCCTGAGTACATCCACATCAGATGATCGCGGGCTTGGAGAGGCTAGAGCGTCGACTGAGAAACACCTCCAACAAATCCATGCCAGTCACGCCATCATGGACTAATTGGACTATCCGGTCAACTAACGTCGACACCTCTCCTTTCTCTGCTAGAGTCACGGTCAATGAAGTGGGTTGGCGGACTTGATCCATGGTGAAGGGGGGAAGACCAGTCGACTGACCAGGAGTCGGAACATCTTGGCAGTAGAACCAGGTCGACTGCCACCCCCTAATCGACTCGGAAAGGGTTATAGAAGGAAAAGTACTCCTACCCCTTGTCTGAATCCCTAACCCCCCACACATTTGGATCACGTGCGTCTTTTCGTCATTCAGATTTGCCTTCTTCACAGTTTGAGAACGGCAAGTAAAGATGTGTTTTCATAAACCCAAATGTGGTCGACAACCCAAGAAGTTTTCACACAAAGAGACATACGCAGCGAGATATGTGATTGTGTTGGGGGAGAAGTGATGAAGTTGGGCACCAAAAAAGTTCAATAAACCCCAGAAAAAAGAATGCGGAGGCAGAGTGAAACCGCGGTCGACATGGGTTGCGAGGAGGACGCACTCACCATCCTGCAGCCGAAGCTCGGTTTCGTTCCCCGGCAACCTCCAAGACTCGTGAGCAATCAAGCCTCCACTGGCCAGATCCTCCAAATCTTCCTTCTGGATCGTAGATCGATTCTAGTCTCCCTGGATCCAACCAGGCGGCAGACCGGACCTCGACGACCCCCAACTCGTCTTCTTGCCCTTTGCCATCGCCGTCGCCTTCTTAGCACGCTCCAGGGCCGTCGTCTTGTCCTTTCCCATCGCGGCGGACGGTGTACGGGCAAAACGGCGGCATCGGGAGTGGAGGAGGATGCGGTGGAGAAGCAGAGGAAGAAGAGAGAGAATGAGGCGCACTATGCAAACGCATCGGCCTCGACGACCTTATATGGGCCTATTTCCGAGTGACTGACTCGTGGGCCCGAGCAATCCTGTCAAATCCCGCAACAGTCGCGCGCCCGATGCATGGCAAAAACGGCGGCGCAAAAATCAAGGGCGTCCTTATCTAACCACTCCGATTACTGCGGCACGCTCTGCCCTGCGCGCTTCCCCAAAATTTCGAATCCCGTGAGATCCGGGGACTGCAGAGCAACCAATCGCGCCAAAGATTTCCTCCATATCAACTCTACAACCAATCGCGCCAAAGATTTCCTCCATATCAACACTCGAAATTGTCAGTATAGTTCACTCGGTGACGACCTCTGAATGGACCAAGGCGACTGAAACCAGATTGAGCTTCAACATGATTTGCAGACTCAGATGAAATACCTCCAAAGTATGGAATCGAGTCAGAGTCAACTTCAGCTTTTTTTTCACTCGGACCTCAATCCATTCGAGGGTTAATGAAGACGACATGTACCTAAGGTAGGGTCATAGGCCTGACCTAGACACCCTACCCAAGGTGTAGCGACCCGACCTCAGACGGTCAAGTCTCTATGCTTACGTGTCATCCCTGGATCGGTATGCTGACACACACAGTACTCGAGGATTTATAACAGAGGTAAATCACATGTATAAAGTAACGTAAATACTATTACCTCAATCCAAAATAGCGGAAGCAACAAGGTTGTGGATTCCCATCAACACCAACGGCAAAGTTGAGTATAGGAAATCGTAACCCTAACGTATCACTTACTCATCGTAAGATCCTGCAACATGAGACGTTGCAGCCACAAAGGGTCAGTACATTGAATGTACTGGCAAATTCACACCATAGAGCAATGATGAATAAAGGCTATCACTACATGCATATTTGGCTGGTGGAAAAGCTCTATGGTTACAGTTTTGCGTAAAGCCAATTTTTCCCTACTGTAAAGGAATAAATTTATTTAACTATCATGGTGGTTGTTAAACATTGAGAATGGTTGACAGCATTCTCAATCCCAATTAAAAGTACTCATTAAAACCCAACAATATTAATTAAAGTAACATGATGAGATTCACAGGAAAATCAAGTACTAGATACTCAAGATGTCCATAACTGGGGACACGGCTAATCATGATTAGTTTGTACACTCTGCAGAGGTTTGCGCACTTTTCCCACAAGACTCGATCGCCTCCGTTTGATTTCTCGCACTACATGATGTTTGGGAAATGGATGACCGAGACATAGTCTTTCGGAAGAGCTAGCACCTTACATGTGGGTAGACCGGTACACCTACTTTCCCCTACATCTGCTAGTCTACCCGTAAGAGTTCGCACAACTTAATCAACTATGCCAGAGCCCATAATGGCTTGTGGTTGCACACGGAAGTTTCTAGTTTGAATAATCTCATGATCCCTTTGAGCCTGGGTGGCGGTCCGAAGAAATACAGGCAAGTCCTGGAAACCCAGGTGCCTAGACAGGCAAGTCCTGGAGTAACCAGGTGCCTCAATCCACCCAGATGTGTGTTTAAGTTGCCACCTTAAATAAACCATTAAATAAAAATCTCACATCTGTCATGGAAATTCACTCACCCAATCCACGTCTACTAGCATAGCATGGCATAATAAGCAAACGTAGAAGTAACTCCCAAGGGTTTGAAAACAAAACAGGTAATAGGTACTACCTCAACTACTTTCCCAAAACCCACAATTTAATTAGATCCTAATCATGCAATGTTTGAGGATTGATCTAATGCATAAAAACTGAGTAATAAGGGATATGATCAAAGTGTGAACTTGCCTGCAATGTTGATGAAGATGATTCGCACTCAATACTCTTGATGTTTCTACTCGTCACACTCCGGTCAATCTATCGTAAGCAATGAATAGTAACCACACATAAGCAATCAATCAAAAGATCGGAAAGAACGAAGAGAACAACTCGGAAAACATCAAAACCAAGAAAATAACTCTTGCAGCATAGAACAATTTCTAACAGTACCAAAATTATTTGAATTTGGCCTTATCAGAAAGTTTGGCTCAAGAGCTTTGATTTGCAAAAAGAATCACTCAAAACGGAGTTATAAAACTCAAGTTATGATCAAACGGAGTTCAAAACTAATCTGAACTAAACTCAATTTTTTATATTTTCAAAAACATGTTTAAGTTGGATTACTGGATAGAGGGGATCATAACGAAGAGGTGGGTGTTGGTTTCGTTGGATTTGGACAAACGGACAAAAAGTTGTGAGTGTTTGAAAATTAGGGACTAATCTGTGAATAAAATATTCACGAATGGGTCCCTGGCCGGAAATTTAAAAAGAAAAAGAGAAATACTATCGAACAAACGTTCGCTACGAGGAACTAAAGAACGAACTCGTTCACTGTAGAAGCTAACATAACGAACGTTTACTGATTAACTTAACTTAAAAAATAAACCGATCTAATAAGTAAAAACCTACCTAGTAAATAAAAACCGGACGGGTTAACGGTTTTGTACCGGTTCGAAAAAAAACCGGCAGCGGCGGTTTTCCGGCGGATCTCCGGTGCAACGGCGGCGGCGGCGGTTCGGGTTCGGCCGGGGCGACGGCTCCGGTCGTCGAGGGCGGCGGCGAAGTGGTCGGGGAGGGCGGCGCGGCAAGGTGAGGAGGTTGGCAGCGGCGCGATCAGAGAGAGAAGGGCCCGGGGCAGCGCCCTTTATAGGAGGGGGGGAGGTGCAAGGCGTGGGGAAGGGGCGACGGGCGCCGTGGGGGCGGCGGACACCGGCGAGTCCCGCTGGGGCACGCGAGGAGGAAGGCGGCGGCGTGCTGGGCTGGGCCGTGACCTGGCCTGGGAGCTGGGCCGGCTCAGTCGGAGGAGGGAGTTTCTTTTTTTT
>NW_025235975.1:0-5677 GCF_018294505.1 Triticum aestivum | reverse complement strand
ACCGTTTAGACTTTGGGTTTTGTTTAGATTAAAAGTTCGCCATAGCTGCAACTTCGCGTACTTCGTTTGTGTTCAACGACCAGACAAAGGCGTCACAGAACCCCACCTTGATCAATAAAGCTTTCATCTTATATTCGCAATATCCAGATTGCAATCTTAGTTTCTTGCTTGTTCTTCGTTTGCTCGCAGGAAACAGACCCTCGTGGTCAGGTTGATCGTGCTCCGGCGTGGTCAATAACCTCTCGGAGTTGGTTTAGCGATTGCTAAGGCGCGACGTCCTCGCACGTTCGTAGTCGGATCGTCAAAGTCGACTTCCACCAAAGCGAAATCCACCATCTCATCGAAAGACGGGACACCTTTGCCTCTATCAAGTGGTATCAGATTTCCAGGTTGCTCAGTGAGATTTTACAGTTTTTCGTAGTTTAGATCGAGTCTGTTCTTCATACCTATAGTCCACGAAAAAGCCAAGAAAAAAAAATTAGGGTTAGTTCATCCCATCCGAACCAATCTGTGCCTTTGCATAATCTTTTCTGTATTTGCTTTGTTGAATTTGCGGTTGCATCGTCGTGTCAAGTTGCTGGTCTTAGCGTCTAGTCTTTTAGAGTTTCGAGTTCTGTTCACAGGTTGTCACGTCGCTGCTGCCATATATCACCACCGCATCATCATCGTCGCTGTTACCATATACCACCACCACATATTCACCACCAATCCGAATCCATATACGCCACCACATATCCGCCGCCATCACGCCAATCCGAGTTCACCTGCAACATATATCCGCCACCTGTCCGTGTTCCACCAGATTTATCTCCGCCAGCAGTCCGAGTTCCACCAGATTCATCTCCGCCACCAGTCCTAGTCCGAGTCCAGTAATTGTTGCATTGTTCTCGATTTCCAGATAACGCGATACTCCGAGTCGTGACAGAGAAGGACTCCCCAACTTCCGAGCCATCCGCAGAAGAAAAATAGTTCCAATTTCAAAAAAAAACTAAGTCTGGAAAATTCTGGCTAGGCAGTTTTTAGACAATTTGTAGACTTTTTCGAAAAAAATTTGTTGCGGAGCAAAAAAAAGAGGAAAAAAAAGTGCAAAAAAAAAGAGAAAAAAAAATTCAGAGTGTGCTCCTTCCTTGTTTACGTGCCGCGCCGTGATTTTGTTGGTGTTCTAGGCTCGCGTCTCTAGCACAGTCTAGCCTAGGACCAGCACAGTGCCGTCGTTGAGCGTTTATTCAACTTTGCATCTCTGAATTGATTATTGCTGACCTTTTTTGCTACCATATTATAAGCCTTCCCAGCTCCACATACATCTACGTCGTGCGTTTGACTCTCCCTGGTAATCGCTCTATCCAAGCTTTGAGAGTTTTGACTACAACGGTTGCCGATCACCGCCTGTTGCTGGGTAAGAACTGGTAAGAATTTGAGTTTTGCTTGACGGATTTGTGACACCCACCACCACCACTTGTTCGTAGTCTGTAGGATCATATTCTTGTGTGTTTCTATTGCTGCTAACCATGCCAGGATCACAAGCTGACGAGATTGACTGGGAGAATTTATCGAACAAGGAGCTTCATGATAAGTTTCAGCAAATGATGACTCAACAGGTGCAAGATGTGCTGAACAATTTTGAAGAGGCCATGGAGAAGATCACTGGCCTTGAGAAGACGTTCGAAACAAAGCTCGATAACAAGTTTAATGAATTGCTCGCGCGTCTTCCACCACCACCACCCGCTACACCTAACGCACCTCTCCAACAACAACAACAACGACTACCTCCACGTCGCGAAACAGACCTTCGCCGAGCGAGCCGTGTTCCTCTTGCGTTTGGCCAAACTGTTGGTGCTGCTGTTGATATTTCTGTGGCTCCTGCTGCTGATGCGGAGGAGGATGATTATGTGGGAGATTATGAGGATGAGGTTGATCAAAATCAGCACTACGTGCAGCCACCTGCACCACCACCAGCAGGTCGACCTCAGGTATATATTCGTAATGGTAGGCCTGCACCACCACCTCAGGTACGAGATGATGTCCATATTCCTAAACTGAAATTGAATATTCCACCATTTGAGGGTAGATATGTTCCTGATATATATCTTACTTGGGAGTTAGAAACTGAACAACGATTTACATGTTTACAATATCCTGAGGAGAGACGGGCTGCTGCTGCTGTTTGTGCTTTCACTAGTTTTGCATGTGTATGGTGGTCTGAACATTGTAGATTATATCCTATTCCAACTACTTGGGCTGCTTTGAAAACTGCTATGCGTACTCGTTGGGTTCCACCATATTATCAACGTGAATTGCTTCAAATATTACAGCGCTTAAGACAAGGAAAAAATTCTGTAGAAGAATATTATCAGGAATTACAAACTGGCATGATTAGATGTGGTATTGTTGAGGAGAATGAAGCTATGCTTGCACGTTTTCTGGGTGGATTAAATAGAGAGATTCAGACCATTCTAGACTATAAGGAGTATACTAATATCACTCATTTATTCCATCTTGCTTGTAAAGCTGAACGTGAAGTGCAGGATCGACAAGCATTGGCGTGAACTAACTTTTCTGCAGGCCGACCTTCATCATGGACACCGCGTGCATCTTCTACTTCAACTGCACCAGCACCTCAGTCACGTGCCTCCTCCAGTCGTGATACAAGAAAACAGGCACAACCACCATTATCTGCCAACAGCGCACCTGCTGGGCCTGCACAGAGTTCTTCTTCTTCCATGGCATCAACAGGGCACACAAGTGATATTATTTGTCGTCGTTGTAAGGGAGGAGGTCATTATGCGAGAGAATGCAAATCTCCGCGTGTGATGATTGCTACCACGGATGGTGGATATGAGTCCGCTAGTGACTATGATGAGGAGACTTTGGCTCTTATTACACGTGAAGAACATGGTGGAGATGATTCTGATCATGAGACGCAATACATGGCTCCTGAAGACGCTGACAGGTATGAATGTTTAGTTGCTCAACGTATTTTGAGTGTGCAGGTCACACAAGCTGAGCAAAATTAGAGGCACAATTTGTTCCATACCAAGGGAGTTGTGAAAGAACGTTCTGTGCGCGTCATCATAGATGGAGGGAGCTGCAACAACTTGGCTAGCATGGAGATGGTGGAGAAGCTTTCTCTCACCACAAGACCACATCCACATCCTTACTACATCCAATGGTTCAACAACAGTGGCAAGGTTAAGGTAACACGTACTGTTCGTGTGCATTTTAGTATATCTACATATGCTGATTATGTTGATTGTGATGTGGTACCTATGCAAGCATGTTCCTTATTACTTGGTAGACCATGGCAATTTGATAAAAATTCTGTACACCATGGTAGAAACAATCACTATACTCTTGTTCATAAGGATAAAAATATTACTTTGCTTCCTATGACTCCTGATTTTATTTTGAAAGATGATATTAATAGAGCTAATAAAGCAAAACAAGAGAAGAATAGGAGTGAAAATCAGATTGTGGCAAAAGAATTTGAGCAACAAATGAAGCCTAATAATAAACCATCTAGTGTTGCTTCTGAAATTAAATTGAAAAGTGCATGTTTATTTGCCACCAAATCTGATATTGATGAGCTAGATTTCAGCAAATCTGTTTGCTATGCTTTTGTGTGCAAAGAGGCATTATTTTCATTCGAGGACGTGCCTTCCTCTTTGCCTCCTTCTGTCACTAACATTTTGCAGGAGTTCGCTGACATCTTTCCACAAGACGTGCCACCGGGATTACCGCCTATTCGAGGGATTGAGCATCAGATTGACTTAATTCCCGGTGCGTCAGTGCCAAACCGTGCGCCATACCGTACCAATCCAGAGGAGACGAAGGAGATTATGCGTCAAGTACTAGAGCTTCTCGACAAAGGTTATATACGCGAATCCCTTAGTCCTTGTGTTGTTCCTATTATTCTAGTGCCAAAAAGGATGGTACATCGCGTATGTGTGTTGATTGTAGAGGCATTAATAATATTACTATTCGTTATCGTCATCCTATTCCTAGGCTTGATGATATGCTTGATGAATTGAGTGGCTCTACAATATTCTCCAAAGTTGATTTGCGTAGTGGATACCATCAAATTTGTATGAAACTGGGGGATGAATGGAAAACAGCTTTTAAAACTAAGTTTGGATTATATGAGTGGTTAGTCATGCCTTTTGGGTTAACTAATGCGCCTAGTACTTTCATGAGACTAATGAACGAAGTTTTACGTGCTTTCATTGGACGATTTGTGGTAGTCTATTTTGATGAAATACTGATTTATAGCAGATCTTTGGAAGAACATTTGGAACATTTACGTGCTGTTTTTATTGCTCTACGTGATGCACGTTTGTTTGGTAACCTTGGGAAGTGCACCTTTTGCACCGACGGAGTATCTTTTCTTGGCTATGTTGTTACTCCACAGGAATTGAAGTTGATAAAGCCAAGATTGAAGCTATTGAGAGTTGGCCGCAGCCCAAACCGGTCACACAAGTGAGGAGTTTTCTTGGCCTCGCTGGATTCTATAGGCGTTTTGTGAGAGATTTCAGCACCATTGCTGCACCTCTCAATGAGCTCACAAAGAAAGATGTGCCTTTTCTTTGGGGTACCGCACAGGAAGAAGCCTTCTCGGTATTGAAAGATAAGTTGACACATGCTCCTTTACTCCAACTTCCTGATTTTAATAAGACTTTTGAGCTTGAATGTGATGCTAGTGGAATTGGATTAGGAGGTGTGTTATTACAAGATGGCAAACCTGTTGCATAATTTTTCGAAAAATTGAGTGGGCCTAGTCTGAATTATTCTACTTATGATAAAGAATTATATGCTCTTGTTCGGACTTTAGAAACATGGCAACATTATTTATGGCCCAAAGAATTTGTTATACATTCTGATCATGAATCTTTGAAACATATTAAAAGTCAAGCTAAACTGAATCGTAGACATGCTAAATGGGTTGAATTCATTCCCTTATGTCATTAAACACAAGAAGGGAAAAGAAAATGTTATTGCTGATGCATTGTCTCGTCGCTATACTATGCTTTCACAACTTGACTTCAAAATATTTGGTTTGGAGACCATCAAAGATCAATATGTGCATGATGCTGATTTTAAAGATGTAATCAGAATTGTAAAGAAGGAAGAATGTGGAACAAGTTTGTCGTTAACGATGGATTTGTGTTTCGTGCTAACAAGCTATGCATTCCAGGTAGCTCCATTCGTCTTTTGTTGTTGCAGGAGGCGCATGGAGGAGGATTAATGGGACACTTTGGCGTGAAGAAGACGGAGGACGTACTTGCTACACATTTCTTTTGGCCAAAGATGAGACGGCATGTTGAGCGTTTTATTGCTCGCTGCACTACATGTCAAAAAGCTAAGTCACGACTCAATCCTCATGGTTTATATATGCCTTTGCCTGTACCTAGTGTTCCTTGGGAGGATATATCTATGGACTTTGTTTTAGGTTTACCTCGAACAAAGAAGGGGAGGGATAGCATATTTGTTGTCGTGGATAGATTCTCGAAAATGGCACACTTTATACCATGTCATAAAAGCGATGATGCTGTTAATGTTGCTGATTTGTTCTTTCGTGAAATTATTCGCTTGCATGGTGTGCCAAATACTATTGTTTCAGATCGTGATACTAAATTTCTTAGCCACTTTTGGAGATGTTTATGGGCTAAGTTGGGGACTAAAC
>NW_025235974.1:0-5678 GCF_018294505.1 Triticum aestivum | reverse complement strand
ATGTTTTTACCCAGGTTCGGGCCCTCTCGATGGAGGTAAAACCCTACGTCCTGCTTGATTAATATTGATGATATGGGTAGTACAAGAGTAGATCTACCACGAGATCAAGGAGGCTAAACCCTAGAAGCTAGCCTATGGTATGATTGTTGTAATGTATGTTGTCCTACGGACTAAAGCCCTCCGATTTATATAGATACCGGAGAGGGCTAGGGTTACACAGAGTCGGTTACAATGGTAGGAGATCTACATATCCGTATCGCCAAGCATGCCTTCCACGCCAAGTAAAGTACCTTCCGGACACGAGCCGGAGTCTTCAATCTTGTATCTTCGTAGTCTTGGAGTCCGGCGGACATTGATAGTCCGGCTGTCTGGACACCCCCTAGTCCAGGACTCCCTCAGCCACCTTAGCCGACAGAACGGAATGTAAGGTACCAAAACGTGGGAGCCGGGCAAACCCAACTATTGACCCAAGACATGATTCGGAGCCGATTCATATAATGCTATAAGTTCGGGGTGCCGCACTTGTGAAAGTGTTCGGACTTATCACACCACAATGCGGGGAACATAAGCCCCTGGTGTATTTGGCCGTACCAAAATATACGGGTGCAAGATGTCATTAGTGAACATATATGTAAAGTAATGCAATTACAGGCAAAAAGTGCTGCATTATTTATTCAAGGAATTCTGCTATGAGTGCGGAATGATACAAATTGTGCGGTAAGCAAGGGATTGGACTAATTAAACATGCCCCCCTCCAGGGGTGGGCTGCGGACTGGTGTATATAATCAAATTTAATGCTCGTAATGGAGACCACCTGAGTGTTCGTCGCAGCCTTTTTCCCTCCCTGGCTGTTGCATCGTGAGTTCAGCGGGTTCGCCGCCGGACAGGGCCTCTGGTGAACGGAGTCCTGTGTATACAAAGAAGGAAAATAAAAAATAAAAAAGAACGACACACTTGTGAGCCCCTGGTGTGGTCGAGCCGCACTCTGGGTCTGTTGTGGTCGTGCCCCTCCCCTAGGCCCATGGTATCTCCAGAGCATAATGATGTACGCGGAGGGTTGGTCTTGCAATCATGCGAGGGCTGGGGTTGGGGCTGCATTGCTATGCGTGCTCGGAACGTGCCAGGTGGTCTTGGTTGATGTTGCTCCGGGCACGTTTGGCCGTGTCCGGCCGTTTAACGGCCGGACTCGAAAATTGCCTTAGAAGGCTGCTCTGTACTTCTCCCGCGAGAGCCGCTGTATGTTCCTCCGTTCGGAGGGAGCGTTCCGTATTTCCGTTGACCGTGATGACTCCACGAGGGCCTGGCATCTTGAGCTTGAGGTATGCGTAATGCGGCACCGCGTTGAACTTTGCGAACGCGGTTCGTCCGAGCAGAGCGTGATAGCCATTGCGGAACGGGACTATGTTGAAGATTAACTCCTCGCTCCGGAAATTATCCAGGGATCCGAAGACCACTTCCAGTGTGACTGAGCCTGTACAATTGGCCTCAACACCTGGTATGACGCCTTTGAAGGTCGTCTTTGTAGGTTTAATCCTTGAGGGGTCTATGCCCATCTTGCGCACTGTATCCTGATAAAGCAGGTTCAGGCTACTGCCGCCGTCCATCAGGACTCTTGTGAGGTGAAATCCATCGATGATTGGGTCTAAAACCAATGCGGCGAATCCGCCATGGCGGATACTGGTCGGATGGTCTCTTCGATCGAAAGTGATCGGGCAAGAGGACCATGGATTGAACTTAGGGGCGACTGGCTCCATCGCATATACGTCCCTTAATGCACGCTTCCGCTCCCTCTTGGGTATATGGGTTGCGTATATCATGTTTACCGTCCGCACTTGTGGGGGGAAACCCTTGTGTCCTCTACTGTTCGGCGGTCGGGTCTCTTCCTCGTCGTCGCTGTGCAGCCCCTTGTCGTTGTTTTCGAAAATTAACTTGCCTGCCTGCTTAAATACCCAACAATCTCTGTTGGTGTGGTTAGCTGGCTTTTCGGGGGTGCCGTGTATCTGGCATGAGCGGTCGAGTATTCGGTCCAAATTGGACGGACCCGGAGTGGTTCTTTTGAATGGCTTCTTCCGCTGACCGGGTTTAGAGCCTCGGAATCCTGCGTTGACTGCCGTATCCTCGTCGTCGCCGTTAACGCGGTGTTTATTTTTGCTTCGACGCGACCTGCCATTGTGGTCCTTGGTATCCGGACTACCAACATTTTTGCTGAGGTTGTTGCTGCGAGCTAGCCAGCTATCCTCTCCCGCACAGAAGCGGGTCATTAATGATGTGAGGGCTGCCATGGATTTCGGCTTTTCCTGTCCTAGGTGCCGGGATAGCCACTCGTCGCGGATGTTATGTTTGAAGGCTGCAAGGGCCTCTGCATCCGGAAAGTCGATGATTTGATTTTTCTTTGTTAAGAATCGTGTCCAGAATTGCCTGGCCAATTCGTCTGGCTGCTGGATTATGTGGCTTAGGTCATCGGCGTCTGGTGGTCGCACATATGTGCCCTGGAAGTTGTCGAGGAATGCGGCTTCCAGGTCCTCCCAACACCCAATTGACTCTGCGGGCAGGCTATTAAGCCAATGCCGAGCTGGTCCTTTAAGCTTGAGCGGGAGATATTTGATGGCGTGGAGATCGTCGCCGCGGGCCATATGGATGTGAAGGGGATAATCTTCGATCCAAACCGCGGGGTCTGTCGTGCCATCGTAGGATTCAATGTTTACGGGTTTAAACCCTTCAGGGATTTGATGATCCATTACTTCGTCAGTGAAGCATAGCGGGTGTGCGGCGCCTCTATATTGAGCAATATCACGATGTAGCTCAAGGGAGCGTTGTCTGCTGTGTTCGGCCCGGCCGGAGTTGTTGTATCTGGCTCGACGGTATTCGTCGTGGGTCGTGGGGTACCCACGTGATCCATAGATAGATCTGGATTGTCTTGCGTATCCTCCAATATATCCCACAAGTCCGGCGCGTTCCCCCGTGGCTTCGTACTTTTCGAGCAATGCCGGGGTACGGTTTTGATGGAAGGCCTGGATGCCTCTCTGTCGCGACCACGGGGTGGTCGGTCGGCCGTATTGTGTGCTGGTGATGAAGGTATGTATGCTTCCTCTTCTAATCGGGGGAGCAACTTGCGTTTTGGGTAGCTCTTGGAGGGGCGTTCAAGTTCATACTCTTCGGCCGCAAGGACCTCGGTCCATCTGTCGGCCAGCAGGTCTTGATCAGCTTGAAGCTGCTGCTGCTTTTTCTTTAGGCTATTTGCTGTGGCCATTAGCCTGCGTTTGAAACGCTCTTGTTCGACGGGATCCTCGGGCACGACGAATTCATCGTTGTCGAGGCTTGCCTCGTCTCCGGAGGGAGGTATGTAATTATCATCCTCGACCTCTGCATCTGCCGCTCTCTTGTGAGGGCTTGCTTCTGCATCCTCCTGCGCTGAATCTTGCAGGAGGGGATTGTCTTCGGCACTCTCTGGGGTGTTATTATCCCCTGTGCCGGAATCTCCATTCTTGCTGTGGCGGGATTTAGAGCGGAGCCGCTGACGTCGGTGCTTGGGCTGTTTCTTTAAGGAATCTGCCTCCGCTGCTTCTTCGCCGTCCCCATCTTTTGGGGTGTCCACCATGTATATGTCATATGACGAGTTGGTCTTCCAGTGCCCTGTAGGCGCTGGTTCTTGTTCGTCTCCGGCATCGTAGTTCATACCGTCGATGTCTTCGGAGTCATAGTCTAGCATGTCCGTTAGATCGTCGACAGTGGCTACAAAGTGGGTGGTGGGTGGGCTTTGAATTTCTTCGTCGTCCGCATCCCAACCATCCTGGCCATAATCCGGCCAGGGCCCCCCGGATAGCGAGAGATATTTTAGCGAATTTAAGATGTCGCCAAAGGGCGAATGCTGAAAGATGTCCGTAGCGGTGAACTCCATGATCGGCGCCCAATCGGATTCGATTGGCAGGGGCGCAGGAGGTTCGGAGTCCGGCAGGGAGTCCGACACCTCGGAGTCACGAGCTTTGTAGGGGACAAGGTCAGTGTTCGGCTCCATCGCCGCGGATGTTGCAGCTCCCGAGGCGGTGTCCAGCCACTCGTCCTCGATCTGCGCGATCGGCTCCGAACTAGGGTCGGAGCGGATTCATGTGCGGCCTCCAAGGCACTGTCCGGCGGCAGAGCTAGATCGTGCCCATCGCGATAGTGCAGCACGCTCGGCTACGGATCGGATCCATCGAAGATCAAGTCTCCGCGGATGTCCGCCGTGAAGTTTAGGCTTCCAAATCTGACCTGACGGCCAGGGGCGTAGCTTTCGATCTGCTCCAGATGGCCAAGTGAATTAGCCCGCAGTGCGAAGCCGCCGAATACGAAGATCTGTCCGGGGAGAAAAGCCTATCGGTGACGACACAGAGGAACTCTCAATGAAAGCACCAATGTCGGTGTCAAAACCGGCGGATCTCGGGTAGGGGGTCCCGAACTGTGCGTCTAGGCGGATGGTAACAGGAGACAAGGGACACGATGTTTTTACCCAGGTTCGGGCCCTCTCGATGGAGGTAAAACCCTACTCCTGCTTGATTGATATTGATGATATGGGTAGTACAAGAGTGGATGTACCACGAGATCAAGGAGGCTAAACCCTAGAAGCTAGCCTATGGTACGATTGTTGTAATGATTGTTCGTCCTACGGACTAAAACCCTCCGGTTTATATAGATACCGGAGAGGTCTAGGGTTACACAGAGTCGGTTACAATGCTAGGAGATCTACATATCCGTATTGCCAAGCTTGCCTTCCACGCCAAGGAAAGTCCCATCCGGACACGGGACGAAGTCTTCAATCTTGTATCTTCATAGTCTTGGAGTCCGGCCGATGATGATAGTTCGGCTATCTGGACACCCCCTAGTCCAGGACTCCCTCAGTAGCCCCTGAACCAGGCTTCAATGACGATGAGTCCGGCGCGCATATTGTCTTTGGCATTGCAAGGCGGGTTCCTTCTCCGAATAATTCATAGAAGATTGTGAACACCAGGATAGTGTCCGGATCTGCAAAATAAATTCCACATACCACCGTAGAGAGAATAATATGTACACAAGTTCAATCTGCTGACGTATTTTGTGGCGTGACATCACACCACTACCAAGCCTTTACTTGAATCGTTTTATTATACTACCTCAGCGCGTTTAGCGAAGCGGTTTCCTTGGCACGTCTTGTCGAAGCAGAGATCGTGTTCCCCTTATTTCGGGATTCCCATCAATACGGACGTGGGTAACCCAACCGTGCCCGTTGCCACGCCCCCTCTATTGAAGGTGAGTCCCAAATGGTCACGGGGACGGCTCTTGGTATTCTCCCTCTTTATAATGAGACCAAGGCTCGTTTCTTTTCTTCAATCTTCAATCGAATTTGCCCCTCGCCCTGGGTTCCAACACCCAGAGCCCCAGTTTCGAGCGCTTCGGACCTTCAACAATGTCCGGCTCCAATCTACAGGGCCAGTGGACGCCCTCCTCCATCACGAAAGAGGACGTGCTAAAGCTGAGAGAAGCAAGGTACCTGACCTGCGAGATTTCGCATAGGTTGCCCGCCAAAGGGCAAGTCATTCCTACTCCCGAGCCCGGCGAGAGCGTCGTGTTTGTGTCTCACCTCCGTCGGGGTTTAGGCTTCCCGATGGATCCTTTTGTGAGAGGGCTCATGTTTTACTATGGGTTGGAATTCCATGACCTGGCTC
>NW_025235973.1:4964-5678 GCF_018294505.1 Triticum aestivum | reverse complement strand
CCCTGCTACTTCAAATAAGATTGTCTGTTTTGTACATGAAGTGCATCCAGTTTTTGCCTTAAGCCTCTCTACTTTCTTGCACATGCTATGTGGGTGAAATGATGACACCATGCAAACTTTCAACCTTTTCAGAGTTCATTTGTAGTGCTTTTCAATTTCAGGGTCTTATAGCTCAAAAATATCAGTAAATGGATGAAAAATAACAAATGAAGTCAGAAAGGGTTGAAAATCGATGATGTGGCTTTGAATGGTGCATTTTGAACACAGAAAAACTAGGAGTTCAAATAAGTTCAAGAAAATGAAATCCCTTTGTAACAGACGAGTTTTCGTGTGAAACCCTGATACTTCGAATGAGATTGTCCGTTTTGTACACGAAGTGCATCAAGTTTTTGCCGTAAGCCTCTTTACTTTCTTGCACATGCTATGTGGGTGAAATGATGACACCATGCCAACTTTCAACCTTTTCAGAGTTCATTTGTAGTGCTTTTCAATTTCTGGGTCTTATAGCTCAAAAAAATCAGTAAATGCATGAAAAATAACAAATGAAGTCAGAAAGGGTTGAAAATCGATGATGTGGCTTCGAATGGTGCATTTTGAACACAGAAAAACTAGGAGTTCAAATAAGTTCAAGAAAATGACATCCCTTTGTAACACACGAGTTTCCGTGTGAAACCCTGATACTTCGAATGAGATTTTCCGTTTTGTACACGAAGT
>NW_025235973.1:4177-4954 GCF_018294505.1 Triticum aestivum | reverse complement strand
CAGAAAGGGTTGAAAATCGATGATGTGGCTTCGAATGGTGCATTTTGAACACAGAAAAACTAGGAGTTCAAATAAGTTCAAGAAAATGACATCCCTTTGTAACACACGAGTTTCCGTGTGAAGCCCTGATACTTCGAATGAGATTTTCCGTTTTGTACACGAAGTGCATCTAGTTTTTGCCGTAAGCCTCTCTACTTTCTTGCACATGCTATGTGGGTGAAATGATGACACCATGCCAACTTTTAACCTTTTCAGAGTTCATTTGTAGTGCTTCTCAATTTCAGGGTCTTATAGCTCAAAAAAATCAGTAAATGCATGAAAAATAACAAATGAAGACAGAAAGTGTTGAAAATTGATGATGTGCCTTTGAATGGTGCATTTTGAACACAGAAAAACTATGGAGTTGAAATAAGTTCAAGAAAATGAAATCTCTTTGTAACACACGAGTTTCCGTGTGACACCCTGATACTCCGAATGAGATTGTCCGTTTTGTACACGAAGTGCATCCAGTTTTTTTCCGTAAGCCTCTCTACTTTCTTGCACATGCTATGTGGGTGAAATGATGACACCATGCCAACTTTCAACCTTTTCAGAGTTCATTTGCAGTGCTTTTCAATTTCAGGGTCTTATAGCTCAAAAAAATAAGTAAATGCTTGAAAAATAACAAATGGAGTCAGAAAAGTTTGATAATTGATGATGTGGCTTTGAGTGGTGCATTTTGAACACAGAAAAACTATGGAGTTCAAATAAGATCAATAAAATGAAATCCCTTTGTAA
>NW_025235973.1:2943-4167 GCF_018294505.1 Triticum aestivum | reverse complement strand
TATAGCTCAAAAAAATCAGTAAATGCTTGAAAAATAACAAATGGAGTCAGAAAAGGTTGATAATTGATGATGTGGCTTTGAATGGTGCATTTTGAACACAGAAAAACTATGGAGTTCAAATAAGATCAATAAAATGAAATCCCTTTGTAACAGACGAGGTTCCGTGTGAAACCCTGATACTTCGAATGAGATTGTCCGTTTTGTACACGAAGTGCATCCAGTTTTTGCCGTATGCCTCTCTACTTTCTTGCACATGCTATGTGGGTGAAATGATGACACCATGCCAACTTTCAACCTTTTCAGAGTTAATTTGTAGTGCTTTTCAATTTCAGGGTCTTATAGCTCAAAAAACTCAGTAAATGCATGAAAAATAACAAATGAAGATAGAAAGGGTTGGAAATTGATGATGTGCCTTTGAATGGTGCATTTTTAACACAGAAAAACTATGGAGTTCAAATAAATTCAAGAGAATGAAATCCCTTTGTAACAGACGAGTTTCCGTATGAAACCCTGGTACTTCAAATGAGATTGTCTGTTTTGTACACGAAGTGCATCCAGTTTTTGGCTTCAGCCTCTCTACTTTCTTGCACATGCTATGTGCGTGAAATGAGGACACCATGCAAACTTTCAACCTTTTCAGAGTTCATTTGTAGTGCTTTTCAATTTCAGGGTCTTATAGCTCAAAAATATCAGTAAATGCATGAAAAATAACAAATGAAGTCAGAAAGGGTTGAAAATCGATGATGTGGCTTTGAATGGTGCATTTTGAACACAGAAAACTAGGAGTTCAAATAAGTTCAAGAAAATGAAATTCCTTTGTAACAGACGTGTTTTCGTGTGAAACACTGATACTTCGAATGAGATTGTCCGTTTTGTACACGAAGTGCATCCAGTTTTTGCCGTAAGCCTCTTTACTTTCTTGCACATGCTATGTGGGTGAAATGATGACACCATGCCAACTTTCAACCTTTTCAGAGTTCATTTGTAGTGCTTTTCCATTTCTGGGTCTTATAGCTCAAAAAAATCAGTAAATGCATGAAAAATAACAAATGAAGTCAGAAAGGGTTGAAAATCGATGATGTGGCTTCGAATGGTGCATTTTGAACACAGCAAAACTAGGAGTTCAAATAAGTTCAAGAAAATGACATCCCTTTGTAACACACGAGTTTCCGTGTGAAACCCTGATACTTCGAATGAGATTTTCTGTTTTGTACACGAAGTGCA
>NW_025235973.1:889-2741 GCF_018294505.1 Triticum aestivum | reverse complement strand
AAGACAGAAAGGGTTGAAAATTGATGATGTGCCTTTGAATGGTGCATTTTGAACACAGAAAAACTATGGAGTTGAAATAAGTTCAAGAAAATGAAATCTCTTTGTAACACACGAGTTTCCGTGTGACACCCTGATACTTCGAATGAGATTGTCCGTTTTGTACATGAAGTGCATCCAGTTTTTTCCGTAAGCCTCTCTACTTTCTTGCACATGCTATGTGGGTGAAATGATGACACCATGCCAACTTTCAACCTTTTCAGAGTTCATTTGTAGTGCTTTTCAATTTCAGGGTCTTATAGCTCAAAAAAATCAGTAAATGCTTGAAAAATAACAAATGGAGTCAGAAAAGGTTGATAATTGATGATGTGGCTTTGAATGGTGCATTTTAAACACAGAAAAACTATGGAGTTCAAATAAGATCAATAAAATGAAATCCCTTTGTAACAGACGAGGTTCCGTGTGAAACCCCGATACTTCGAATGAGATTGTCCGTTTTGTACACGAAGTGCATCCAGTTTTTGCCGTATGCCTCTCTACTTTCTTGCACATGCTATGTGGGTGAAATGATGACACCATGCCAACTTTCAACCTTTTCGGAGTTAATTTGTAGTGCTTTTCAATTTCAGGGTCTTATAGCTCAAAAAACTCAGTAAATGCATGAAAAATAACAAATGAAGACAGAAAGGGTTGGAAATTGATGATGTGCCTTTGAATGGTGCATTTTTAACACAGAAAAACTATGGAGTTCGAATAAATTCAAGAAAATGAAATCCCTTTGTAACAGACGAGTTTCCGTATGAAACCCTGATACTTCAAATGAGATTGTCTGTTTTGTACACGAAGTGCATCCAGTTTTTGCCTTAAGCCTCTCTACTTTCTTGCACATGCTATGTGGGTGAAATGAGGACACCATGCAAACTTTCAACCTTTTCAGAGTTCATTTGTAGTGCTTTCCAATTTCAGGGTCTTATAGCTCAAAAATATCAGTAAATGCATGAAAAATAACAAATGAATTCAGAAAGGGTTGAAAATCGATGATGTGGCTTTGAATGGTGCATTTTCAACACAGAAAACTAGGAGTTCAAATAAGTTCAAGAAAATGAAATCCCTTTGTAACAGACGAGTTTTCGTGTGAAACCCTGATACTTCGAATGTGATTGTCCGTTTTGTACACGAAGTGCATCCAGTTTTTGCCGTAAGCCTCTTTACTTTCTTGCACATGCTATGTGGGTGAAATGATGACACCATGCCAACTTTCAACCTTTTCAGAGTTCATTTGTAGTGCTTTTCAATTTCTGGGTCTTATAGCTCAAAAAAATCAGTAAATGCATGAAAAATAACAAATGAAGTCAGAAAGGGTTGAAAATCGATGATGTGGCTTTGAATGGTGCATTTTGAACACATAAAAACTAGGAGTTCAAATAAGTTCAAGAAAATGAAATCTCTTTGTAACACACGAGTTTCCGTGTGATACCCTGATACTTCGAATGAGATTGTCCGTTTTGTACACGAAGTGCATCCAGTTTTTTTCCGTAAGCCTATCTACTTTCTTGCACATGCTATGTGGGTGAAATGATGACACCATGCCAACTTTCAACCTTTTCAGAGTTCATTTGTAGTGCTTTTCAATTTCTGGGTCTTATAGCTCAAAAAAATCAGTAAATGCATGAAAAATAACAAATGAAGTCAGAAAGGGTTGAAAATCGATGATGTGGCTTCGAATGGTGCATTTTGAACACAGAAAAACTAGGAGTTCAAATAAGTTCAAGAAAATGACATCCCTTTGTAACACACGAGTTTCCGTGTGAAACCCTGATACTTCGAATGAGATTTTCCGTTTTGTACACGAAGT
>NW_025235973.1:0-879 GCF_018294505.1 Triticum aestivum | reverse complement strand
AAAAAAATCAGTAAATGCATGAAAAATAACAAATGAAGTCAGAAAGGGTTGAACATCGATGATGTGGCTTCGAATGGTGCATTTTGAACACAGAAAAACAAGGAGTTCAAATAAATTCAAGAAAATGACATCCCTTTGTAACACACGAGTTTCCGTGTGAAACCCTGATACTTCGAATGAGATTTTCCGTTTTGTACACGAAGTGCATCTAGTTTTTGCCGTAAGCCTCTCTACTTTCTTGCACATGCTATGTGGGTGAAATGATGACACCATGCCAACTTTTAACCTTTTCAGAGTTCATTTGTAGTGCTTCTCAATTTCAGGGTCTTATAGCTCAAAAAAATCAGTAAATGCATGAAAAATAACAAATGAAGACAGAAAGGGTTGAAAATTGATGATGTGCCTTTGAATGGTGCATTTTGAACACAGAAAAACTATGGAGTTCAAATAAGTTCAAGAAAATGAAATCCCTTTGTAACAGACGAATTTCCGTATGAAACCCTGATACTTCGAATGAGATTGTCCGTTTTGTACACGAAGTGCATCCAGTTTTTGCCTTAAGCCTCTCTACTTTCTTGCACAGGCTATGTGGGTGAAATGATGACACCATGCCAACTTTCAACCTTTTCAGAGTTCATTTGTAGTGCTTTTCAATTTCAGGGTCTTATAGCTCAAAAAAATCAGTAAATGCATGAAAAATAACAAATGAAGTCAGAAAGGGTTGAAAATCGATGATGTGGCTTTGAATGGTGCATTTTCAACACAGAAAACTAGGAGTTCAAATAAGTTCAAGAAAATGAAATCCCTTTGTAACAGACGAGTTTTCGTGTGAAACCCTGATACTTCGAATGTGATTGTCCGTTTTGTACACGAAGTGCA
>NW_025235972.1:0-5679 GCF_018294505.1 Triticum aestivum | reverse complement strand
AAAAAAAAAACAAAAAAAAATAAAAAAATGCCACCTAAAGGGCCACCACGGCCTGAATACGACTAGAAACCCAACAATGGGCCAGGATTCAGGCCCGCAGTAGGCCCAATAGGCCCACAGGCACATATAGTGTGTTTAGGCCCGTAAGCCTGCATTTGAGAGGAGCTCGAGAGGCAGCGGGACTGGGGCATATAAACCACTCTCGAGCTCCCTCAGCTAGCGAGGTGGGACTAAACTTTCGTTCCACGACGCGGGCAGCATAAGGCCTTTAGTCCTGGTTGGTGGCACCAACTGGGACTAAAGGGGGGCACCCAGACAGCGTTTCACTTTGAACGCGGCGGAGGCGGTGGGAGGCGGTGGTGGTGGTCGTTTAAGGGCACCCAGACAGCGTTTCACTTTGACCGGATCTACTTTCTCCTCTAGAGCTGGACGTTTCTGTTGGGGAACGTAGTAATTTCAAAAAATTTCCTACGTACACGCAAGATCATGGTGATGGCATAGCAACGAGAGGGGAGAGTGTTGTCCATGTACCCTCGTAGACCGTAAGCGGAAGCGTTAGCACAACGCGGTTGATGTAGTCGTACGTCTTCACGATCCGGCCGATCCAAGCACCGAACGTACGGCACCTCCGAGTTCAGCACACGTTCAGCTCGATGACGATCCCCGGGCTCCGATCCAGCAAAGCTTCGGGGATGAGTTCCGTCAGCACGACGGCGTGGTGACGATGATGATGTTCTACCGGCGCAGGGCTTCGCCTAAACTCCGCGACGATATGACCGAGGTGGAATATGGTGGAGGGGGGCACCGCACACGGCTAAGGAACGATCCGTAGATCAACTTGTGTGTCATGGGGTGCCCCCCTGCCCCCATATATAAAGGAGCAAGTGGGGAGGAGGCCGGCCCTAGGAGGGGGCGCGCCAAGTGTGGAGTCCTACTAGGACTCCCTAGTCCTAGTAGGATTCCACCTCCCTTGTTGGAGTAGGAGAAGGGGAAAGAGGGGGAGAGGAAGAAGGAAAGGGGGGCTGCGCCCCTTGTCCAATTCGGACCAGAGGGGGGGCGCAGGCCTCCTTCCTTTTGGCCTCTCTCCTCTATTCCCGTATGGCCCAATAAGGCCCATATACTCCCCGGCGAATTCCCGTAACTCTCCGGTACTCCGAAAAATACCCGAATCACTCGGAACCTTTCCGAACTCTGAATATAGTCGTCCAATATATCGATCTTTACGTCTCGACCATTTCGAGACTCCTCGTCATGTCCCCGATCTCATCCAGGACTCCTAACTCCTTCGGTACATCAAAACTCATAAACTCATAATATAACTGTCATCGAAACCTTAAGCGTGCGGACCCTACAGGTTCGAGAACTATGTAGACATGACCTATAACTATTCTCGGTCAATAACCAATAGCGGAACCTGGATGTCCATATTGGTTCCTACATATTCTACGAAGATCTTTATCGGTCAAACCGCATAATAACATACGTTGTTCCCTTTGTCATCGGTATGTTACTTGCCCGAGATTCGATCGTCGGTATCCAATACCTAGTTCAATCTCGTTACTGGCAAGTCTCTTTACTCGTTACGTAATGCATCATTCCGTAACTAACTCATTAGCTACATTGCTTGCGAGGCTTATAGTGATGTGCATTACCGAGAGGGCCTAGAGCTACCTCTCCGACAATCGGAGTGACAAAACATAATCTCGAAATACGCCAACCCAACATGTACCTTTGGAGACACCTGTAGTACTCCTTTATAATCACCCAGTTACGTTGTGACGTTTGGTAGCACCCAAAGTGTTCCTCCGGTAAACGGGAGTTGCATAATCTCATAGTTACAGGAACATGTATAAGTCATGAAGAAAGCAATAGCAACATACTAAACGATCAAGTGCTAAGCTAACGGAATGGGTCAAGTCAATCACATCATTATCGTAATGATGTGATCCCGTTAATCAAATGACAACTCTTTTGTCTATGGTTAGGAAACATAACCATCTTTGATAAACGAGCTAGTCAAGTAGAGGCATACTAGTGACACTATGTTGGTCTATGTATTCACACATGTATTATGTTTCCGGTTAATACAATTCTAGCATGAATAATAAACATTTATCATGATATAAGGAAATAAATAATAACTTTATTATTGCCTCTAGGGCATATTTCCTTCAGTCTCCCACTTACACTAGAGTCAATAATCTAGTTCACATCATCATGTGATTTAACACCAATATTCACATCTGTATTTGATTAATACCCATAGTTCACATCGTCATGTGATCAACACCCAAAGGGTTTACTAGAGTCAGTAATCTAGTTCACATCGCTATGTGATTAACACCCAAAGAGTACTAAGGTATGATCATGTTTTGCTCGTGAGAGAAGTTTAGTCAACGGGTCTGTTATATTACAGAGTCGTATGTATTTTGCAAATATTCTATGTCTACAATCCTTTGCACGGAGCTACTCTAGCTAATTGCTCCCACTTTCAATATGTATCCAGATTGAGACTTAGAGTCATCTGGATTGGTGTAAAAGCTTTGCATCGATGTAACTCTTTACGATAAACTCTTTTATCACCTTCATAATCGAGAAACATATCCTTATTCTACTAAGGATAATTTTGACCAATGTCCAGTGATCTACTCCTAGATCACTATTGTACTCCCTTGCCAAACCAGGGCAGAGTATACAATAGGTCTGGTCCATAGCATGGCATACTTTTATAGAACCTATGACTGATGCATAGAGAATGGCTTTCATTCTCTTTCTATTTTCTGCCGTGGACGGGTCTTGAGTCTTACTCAATTTCACACCTTTGCAACACAGGCAAGAACTCTTTCTTTGACTGTTCCATTTTGAACTATTTCAAAATCTTGACAAGGTATGTTCTTATTAAAAAAAACTTATCAAGCGTCTTGATCTATCTCAATAGAACTTGATGCTCAATATGTAAGCAGCTTCACCGAGGTCTTTCATTGAAAAACCTTTTATTCAAGTATCCTTTTATGCTATCTAGAAATTCTATATCATTTCCAATCAACAATATGTCTTGCACATATAATATCAGAAATGCTACAGAGCTCCCACTCACTTTCTTGTAAATACAGGCCTTTCCAAAAGTCTGTATAAAACCATATGCTTTGATCAACTCATCAAAGCGTATATTGAACTCCGAGATGCTTGCACCAGTCCATTGATGGATCGTTGGAGCTTGCACATTTTGTTAGTACCTTTAGGATTAACAAAACCTTCTGGTTGCATCATATACAACTCTTCTTTAATAAATCCATTAAAGAATGTAGTTTTTGACATCCATTTGCCAGATTTCATAATATGTGACAATTGCTAACATGATTCGGACAGACTTAAGCATCGCTACAGTTGAGAAAATCTCATTGTAGTCAACACCTTGAACTTGTCGAAAACCTTTTTGTGACAAGTCAAGCTTTGTAGATAGTAACACTACTAACAATGTCCGTCTTCCTCTTGAAGATCCATTTATTTAACATGGCTTGCTGATCATCGAGCAAGTCAATCAAAGTCCATACTTTGTTCTCATACATGGATCCTATCTCAGATTTCATGGCCTCAAGCCATTTCGCGGAATCTGGGCTCATCATCGCTTCCTCATAGTTCGTAGGTTCATCATGGTCTAGTAACATGACTTCTAGAACGGGATTACCGTACCATCTTGGTGCGGATCTTATTCTGGAAGACCTACGAGGTTCGGTAGTAACTTGATCTGAAGCTTCATGATCATTATCATTAACTTCCTCACTAATCGGTGTAGGCATCACTGGAACTGAATTATGTGATGAACTACTTTCCAATTTGGGAGAAGGTACAATTACCTTATCAAGTTCTACTTTCCTCCCACTCACTTCTTTCGAGAGAAACTCCTTCTCTAGAAAGGATCCATCTTAGCAACGAATCTTGCTTTCCGATCTGTGATAGAAGGTGTACCCAATAGTTACCTTTGGGTATTCTATGAAGACGCACTTCTCCGATTTGGGTTCGAGCTTATCAGGTGAAAACTTTTTCACATAAGCATCGCAGCCCCAAACTTTAAGAAACGACAACTTTGGTTTCTCGCCAAACCACAGTTCATAAGGCGTCGTCTCAACGGATTTTGATGGTGCCCTATTTAAAGTGAATGCAGCTGTCTTTAATGCATAACCCCAAAATGATAGTGGTAAATCAGTAAGAGACATCATAGATTGCACTATATCTAATAAAGTACTGTTATGACGTTCGGACACACCATTAAGCTGTGGTGTTCCAGGTGGCATGAGTTTGTGAAACTATTCCACATTGTTTTAATTGAAAACCAAACTCGTATCTCAAATATTCGTCTCCACGATCAGATCGTAGAAATTTTATTTTTCTTGTTATGATGATTTTTCCACTTCACTCTGAAATTCTTAACTTTTCAACTATTTCAGACTTATGTTGAAGGAAATATGCCCTAGAGGCAATAATAAAGTTATTATTTATTTCCTTATTTCATGATAAATGTTTATTATTCATGCTAGAATTGTATTAACCGGAAACATGATACATGTGTGAATACATAGGCAAATATATAGTCACTAGTATGCCTCTACTTGACTAGCTCATTAGTCAAAGATGGTTATGTTTCCTAACCATAGACATGTCGATGAACACAAGAACAGTCTGCGCTCCAAACACCCGGAGCAGTGCGATGACTGGATTACATGTGAACACATCAGGACTTTCAGCAGTTGGTTGGAAACACGTCTCAGAGGTGAAAACATTGTTTGTTTCATTGTCCAAGGGACCATCTTCGACTGTAATGATTTGGAAAGGATACGAGATAAATGGGAATACATTTTACACGATCACCCAAGATCAAAAAAGCACCAACCAAAACAGTGGTGTTCGCTTTGACGCAGCCACCGAGAGGGGAAAGGACACATATTATGGTTACATAGTGGACATATGGGAACTTGAGGGAGTAGATTTAAGGTCCCTTTGTTTAAATGCAACTGGGTCAATCTGTCAGGAGGCGGGGTACAGGTAGACCCATAGTACGGAATGATAACAGTGGATCTGAACAATCTTGGGTACACTGACGAACCGTTCGTCCTAGCCAATGATGTGGCACATGTTATCTATGTGAAGGACATGTCTACCAAACCGAGAAAAGGAAAAAATAAGGAAGCAAATACATCATACGATGAGCCAAAGCGCCACATATTTCTTTCAGGAAAAAGGGACATCGTGGGAGTGGAGGGCAAGACAGACATGTCAGAAGATTATGAAAAGTTTCATGAAATTCCTCCCTTCAAAGTCAAGGCTGACCCAAGCATCCTGATAAATGAGGAAGATTATCCATGGTTACGGCACAATAAGGAAAGGAGACAAGCGAAGAAAAAGTGAAGACTTTCTCCAGAACTCTTTATGATGATACCATGCCAACTTTCAACCTTTTCGTAGTTCATTTGAAATGACTGTTGTAACGGACAAGTTTCCGTATGAAATCCTGATACTTCGAAAGAGATTGTCCGTTTTGTACATGAAGTGGATCCAGTTTTTGCCGTAACCCTCTCAACTTTCTTGCACATGCTATGTGGATGAAATGATGATACCATGCCAACTTCCAATCTTTTCAGAGTTCATTTGAAATGCTTTTAAATTTCAGGGTCTTATAGC
>NW_025235971.1:0-5679 GCF_018294505.1 Triticum aestivum | reverse complement strand
GAGTTCATCATCAATGCACCATTTGTTACTTCTTGGAGAGTGGTGTCTCCTAGATTGGCTAGGTGTCACTTGGGAGCCTCCGACAAGATTGTGGAGTTGAACCAAGGAGTTTGTAAGGGCAAGGAGATCGCCTACTTCGTGAAGATCTACTGCTAGTGAGGCAAGTCCTTCGTGGGCGACGGCCATGGTGGGATAGACAAGGTTGCTTCTTCGTGGACCCTTCGTGGGTGGAGCCCTCCGTGGACTCGCGCAACCGTTACCCTTCGTGGGTTGAAGTCTCCATCAACGTGGATGTACGATAGCACCACCTATCGGAACCACGCCAAAAACATCCGTGTCTCCAATTGTGTTTGAATCCTCCAATCCCTTCCCTTTACATTCTTGGAAGTTGCATGCTTTACTTTCCGCTGCTCATATACTCTTTGCATGCTTCCTTGCTATATGTTGTGAAGGTTAAACTTGTGCCTAAACTCCACTTAAACTTTAAAAAGAACTTAAAAACTGCAACTTTGGCTCTTAATGTCTAATCACCCCCCCTCTAGACACCTCTTCTCAAGGTCCTACAAGTGGTATCAGAGCATTGGTGTCCATTGCCTTGGTTTAGTCACCATTGGAGGAAGATGAATGAGTCTACTTTGGGGAGTCTTAGACATAGAGTGCCTATTCTTGATGGAGAGTATTTTCATGAGTGGAAAAATGAGATGCTTGTTATTTTCAATCAATATCATTTGAACAAGTACATTGCTAGTCCTTGTGCACCTTATGTTGATCCTATGCATCCTACCCATGATGAGTCAGTTGACATGGTTAGGAATCTTAGAACTGCCGAACTTATCCTTAGAGGATTTCCTAGAAACTTGATTAGATGTTTGCCTACTTTTAAGTGTGCCTATACTATATGGAAATTTCATGAGGAACGCTTTCTGAATTATTCCTTGAAAAATCTTGATGAAATTCTTCATAAGTCTATTGCTTTGAGTAAGATGAATACTAGTGATCCTATGTTTAGTGATCCTCTATTTGAGCTTACAAACCTTATGCGTGCCAAAGGAAATGTTGGTATTATTAGTCATATTATTTCCAAAGCTATAAAAATTCATAGGCAAGATTATTGTCAAACTTACTCTAACGAATCACCCTCTCTAGGATTTGATCCACCACATGATGATGTTGAACATGGATACTATGATGAGGATGATGATAGTGACTTCGATCTTGATGATGCAATGAGACATTTTGGTCTTATGGCAAATCTTCGGGGATATATGTCAGGAGGAAAGGAATGGGTTCTTGATAGTGGATGTACCGATCACATGACCGGGGATAAAGACATGCTTCGTGAGCTTGCTGATAACGATAGTCCTCAAAAGTATGTCACTTTTGGTGACAACTCAAAGGGTAAGGTGGTTGGCCTCGGTAAGGTGGCCATATCACATGATAGCTCCATACAAAATGTTATGCTCGTTGAATCTCTTGGGTACAACTTACTTTCAGTATCTAGACTTGCTGATTTCGGTTTCAATGTCCTATTTACTGAAGTAGATTGCCAAGTGTTTCGTCGAGACAATCATAAAATGGTCTTTACCGGTGTGCGTAGAGGTGATCTATACATTGTTGATTTCACTAAAAAGGCCCAACCTAAAACTTGCTTCATTGCTAAATCCTCAAAAGGCTGGTTATGGCATAGACGATTAGGTCATGTTGGTATGCGAAACCTTGACAAGCTTATTAAGGGAAATCATATCCTTGGAGTTAATGATGTCATATTTGATAAGGATAGACTTTGCAGTGCTTGTCAAGCAGGTAAACAAGTTGGAGGAAGGCATCCCGTGAAGAACATCATGACCACAAAGAGGCCACTTGAGCTACTTCACATGGATCTCTTTGGTCCCAACTCTTACAAGAGTCTCGGTGGAAATTCTTTTGGTCTAGTTATAGTTGATGATTTTTCCAGATTTACGTGGGTGTTCTTTCTCGATGATAAATCGCAGGTCCAAAAGATCTTCAAAAACTTCGCTAGGAAGGCCCAAAACCAATTTTAAGTGAAGATCAAGAAGGTTCGCAGCGACAACGGAATAGAGTTCAAGAACGCAAATGTGGACACCTTTCTTGACGAAGAAGGGATTTCACACGAGTTCTCGGCTGCGTACACACCTCAACAAAATGGAGTTGTTGAGAGGAAGAACCGGATGCTCATCGAAATGGCGAGAACGATGCTTGATGAGTACAAGACGTCGAAGCACTTTTGGGCAGAAGCGGTTGAGACAGCTTGTCATGCAACAAATCGCTTGTATCTTCACAAGCTACTCGGCAAGACGGCATACGAGCTCCTCACCGGTAACAAACCCCAAGTTGGATACTTTCGAGTATTCGACTCAAAGTGCTACATTCTTGATAAGAATCGTCGTTCTAAATTTGCTCCTAAGTCTCATGAAGGTTTCCTACTAGGTTATGGCTCAAACTCTCACACTTACCGTGTCTACAACAATTTCACCCGAAAGGTTGAAGAGATGGTAGATGTGAAGTTTGATGAATCTAACGGCTCACAAGTAGAGCAATTGCCAATTGATGTAGGATACAAAGATCCTTCGAAAGCAATCCAAGACTTGTCTATTGGAAAGGTCCGTCCAACCGAGGTGAAGGAGATTACCTCGTCCGTCCAAGTGGAAGCTTCTACTTCACGACAAGGTGAACCAAGAGTTGATACGGAAGCATCCATAAGTGGGACACACCAAGATGAAGAAAACGAGGAAGTGCATCAAGATGAACGTCAGCAACCTCCTTCTCCACCACGACAAGAGAACGAAAACGCCAACAATGATGAAGGCCAAGAAGAAGAAAAAGATGAAGAAGATGTTCAACAAAGACCCAAGCAAAAGCTATCACGAGTTCGAGCAAGAATTGCTAAAGATCATCCCGTCGAGCAAATCTACAATGACATTCAAACCGGGAGAATCACTCGCTCTAAAACTCGTTTAGCTAACTTTTGTGAAAACTACTCTTTCATATCTTGCATTGAACCTATGAAGGTCAAAGAAGCATTGGAAGATCCGGATTGGATAAATGCTATGCATGAAGAGCTACACAACTTTGAGAGGAACCAAGTTTGGACATTGGTTGAGAAGCCCGACAACAACCACAACATCATCGGTACCAAATGGGTGTTTCGCAACAAGCAAGACGAAGATGGACAAGTAGTTCGCAACAAAGCACGTCTCGTCGCCCAAGGCTACACACAAGTCGAAGGTATGGACTATGGTGAGACTTACGCCCCGTTGCTAGACTTGAGTCCATTCGCATCTTACTTGCCTATGCTAATCACCATGATATCACCTTGTACCAAATGGACATTAAAAGTGCTTTTCTAAATGGTGAAATAGAGGAGGAAGTTTATGTTAAACAACCGCCTGGTTTTGTCAATCCTAAGAAACCCAATCATGTTTACAAACTTCACAAAGCTCTTTATGGTCTTAAACAAGCTCCTAGAGCATGGTATAAATGCTTGACCAAGTTCCTTATTGAAAAAGGCTTTGAAATTGGGAAAATTGATTCAACACTTTTTACTAAAAGGGTTAATGGTGAACTATTTGTGTGCCAAATCTATGTTGATGATATTATATTTGGTTCAACTGACCCTCATTTTAGTGAAAAGTTTGGGAAGCTAATGTCGGAGAAGTTTGAGATGTCTATGATGAGTGAACACAAATTCTTTCTTGGTTTGCAAATCAAGCAAACTAAGGAAGGTACTTTTGTCTCTCAAACGAAGTACACCAAGGACTTATTCAAGAAGTTCAATATGCAAGAATGCAAAGGTATGACTACACCCATGCCTACTAGTGGACATCTTGACTTGACCAAAGATGCTGAACCGGTTGATTAAAAGGTTTATCGCTCTATGATTGGTTCATTGTTATATCTATGTGCTTCACGTCCCGATATTATGCTAAGTGTGTGCATGTGTGCATGATATCAAGCTGCTCCTAAAGAATGTCATCTTAAGGCCGTGAAAAGGATAGTGAGATACTTAATCCATACACCAATTTTTGGCATTTGGTATCCTAAGAGGGCCTCTTTCGATCTTGTTGGCTACTCTGACTCGGACTATGCCGGAGACAAGGTTGATAGAAAGTCCACTTCGGGTACTTGTCAATTTCTTGGTAGATCTCTTGTGTCTTGGTCCTCCAAGAAACAAAACTCGGTATCCTTATCCACCGCCGAAGCTGAATATATTGCCGCTGGTTCATGTTGTGCTCAATTACTTTGGATGACCCAAAATCTTAAAAATTATGGGATATATGTGAAACATGTTCCATTGCTTTGTGACAATGAAAGTGCTATCGAAATTGGTCATAATCCTGTGCAACATTCTCGAACTAAGCATATTGAAGTTCATCATCATTTCATTCGAGATCATGTTGCTAAGGGTGACATTGATCTTAAGCATGTTCGCACTGAAAAGCAATTAGCGGATATATTCACTAAACCTCTTGATGAGAAAGTGTTTTGCAGGTTAAGAGGAGAATTGAACATCATTGATGCTTCAAACTTGGAGTAGAAACTCCATTGGATACATGCAAGACATGACCTTATGATTAATCCTTGATATTTCTCTTATGATGAAAATCTTATGTCTTGGATACATTTGTATCTTGCATGTTATCTAACCCATGTAGGTACTTGGTTGAATCTAATTCCATGAGGTTGTTATCTACTCATATCTTGAGCAATCTCTACATCACCAAGTCTCTACACAAGGTGGTTGAAGCCAAGGAAGCACAAAATCATTCAAACATATCCTTTGACAAATTCTATTTTGAGCTTCATGATTGTCACTTTTGGATACACAAGTGCTCTTCCTTGCAAGAACTAACCCATGTAGGTAGATGGACTCAAATTCCAAGTGGTGCTCTAACTCTTAATGAGCTACATCAACCTTGAGCAACCCACGCAAGTTCAACTACATGGACAACACCACCAACCAAGGTATGTTATTCCATCTTAGAGAAGCTTTACTCCAAGTCATGAGTTAAAGCAACTCGACAAGATGTGAATACATCAAGATGCTTAAACGAAAAATGGCAGCCCCATTTTGAGCTTAAACAATGAGTATGGCCTATGATCAAGTGATCTCACTTGACTCCTAAGTCAATATACTCTAACATAGGTGACTTTGTCGCCGACCATCTCTAGATGAAGTTCTCTTGTGTTCTTTTCTGTGTTTTTGCATTTGTCTCATGCATCTTTGTTTCCCCTTTCAAAAAAAACTTCATCTAGATTTCTTTCTGTTTGCTCTGCATTTTCTGCATTCAAATTCCTTGCATATCATTCAGTTAATTCCTTGCAAATCTTTGTGAGATCTTTCTAGTCTAGTGAGCTGAGGTGACAAGTGTTTTCTCTGCGATGAACTCGGTTACACCGATTTGTTATTTTCGGTCCAACCGAAGCATACCACTCAGTGCCACCAACTTCACAACTGGAAAAACAATTTGCCACTTATTCTGTGTTTCTTTTGATCCAGCTCCACTCAATGAATCTTGTCCTCTACAAGCATCACATTTTTATCATTGCCTTATGGTGTGACTCAAGGATCAAACCCATTCACAACAAATTCCAGAGGAGGAGAGAGAGATTACATCTTTATCAAGCCCTTCTTGGAAATTGATCTCAAAGGGGGAGAGA
>NW_025235970.1:0-5679 GCF_018294505.1 Triticum aestivum | reverse complement strand
TGCTTGTGTTTGCACCGTGCCCGACTTGTTCGTCGCACGCTGTCACTCGTTTCCTTGCCATGCCGTCGAACCGTGGGAACCCGGTAACCAGGAGCACCCCACCATTCTCTTGCGTGTTTCACACATCCGCACAATTCTCTTTGCGCCGGTATCTCCATGAGCTACCGGAACCGATATGTTGCCGTGGCATCATTTTCGTTATCGTTGTCGTGGCTCCCTTTTTCGTTCCACCACGGTAACAAATGCTTCATAACATGCTCATGTCAACATTTTCACAAAATTGCATATACCTTGCATATGTTCATCCGCATCATGATAACAACATTTAAAATGTCTAAAATTGATGTTTGCTTTAAAATTGCTAAATGACATATGGGGATTTTTCCGGTATTGTCGTTTGTTATTTCCGGCCTCATTTAAACTTGCCTAGATAGGTTGTTTAATTATGCTTCACCTCTTGCCATGGTTAATAACATTTAATATTGTTGGGTACATAAACGAGAGAGAACTAAATAATTGATGTGGTGTTTCGTCAATATGCAACTCGTTGCATATTGAGCTCCACTTAACTTGTAGTTTCGTTTGTGCACTTCGCCATGCCATGCCTCATTAAACCGGACATGCATCATATTTGTTTTTGCATCATGCCATGTGTATGTGGTGGTTGTTTAATATGTTGTTTGTTTCTTTCTGGGTTGCTTCTCTCGTTAGCTTCGGTTTCATTCCGGAGTTGTGAGGATTCGTTCGACTACATCCGTTTGTCTTCTTCATGGACTCGTTCTTCTTCCTTGCGGGATCTCAGGCAAGATGACCACCCCTCGAAATCACTTCTATCTTTGCTTGCTAGTTGTTCGCTCTATTGCTATCCCGCGCTACCTACCACTTGCTTATCAAGCCTCCCAAATTGCCATGAACCTCTAACCTTTGTCACCCTTCCTAGCAAACCGTTGTTTGGCTATGTTACCGCTTTGCTCAACCCCTTCTTATAGCGTTGCTAGTTGCAGGTGAAGATGAAGATTGCTCCATGTTGGATTATGTTTATGTTGGGATATCACAATATCTCTTATATTATTAATGCATCTATATACTTGGTAAAGGGTGGAAGGCTCGGCCTTATGCCTGGTGTTTTGTTCCACTCTTGCTGCCCCTAGTTTCCGTCATACCGGTGTTATGTTCCTTGATTTTGCGTTCCTTACGCGGTTGGGTGATTTATGGGACCCCCTTGACAGTTCGCTTTGAATAAAACTCCTCCAGCAAGGCCCAACCTTGGTTTTACCATTCGCCTACCTAAGCCTTTTTCCCTTGGGTTCTGCAGACTCAAGGGTCATCTTTATTTACCCCCCGGGCCAGTTCTCCTTCGAGTGCTGGTCCAAACTGAGCGATGTCCGGCGCCCCCTGGGCAACCAGGGTCTATGCCAACCCGACGTCTGGCTCATCCGGTGTGCCTTGAGAACGAGATATGTGCAGCTCCTATCGGGATTTGTCGGCACATTCGGGCGGCTTTGCTGGTCTTGTTTTACCATTGTCGAAATGTCTTGTAACCGGGATTCTGAGACTGATCGGGTCTTCCTGGGAGAAGGTTTATCCTCCGTTGACCGTGAGAGCTTATGATGGGCTAAGTTGGGACACCCCTGCAGGGTATTATCTTTCGACAGCCGTGCCCGCGGTTATGTGGCAGATGGGAATTTGTTAATATCCGGTTGTAGAGAACTTGACACTCGACTTAATTAAAACGCATCAACCACGTGTGTGGCCGTGATGGTCTCTTCTCGGCGGAGTCCGGGAAGTGAACACGGTTTCTGGGTTATGTTTGACGTAAGTAGGAGTTCAGGATCACTTCTTGATCATTGCTAGTTCACGACCGTTCCGTTGCTTCTCTTCTCGCTCTCATTTGCGTATGTTAGCCACCATATAAGCTTAGTCGCTGCTTCAACCTCACCACCTTACCCTTTCCTACCCTTAAGCTTAAATAGTCTTGATCTCGCGGGTGTGAGATTGCTGAGTCCTCGTGACTCACAGATACTTCCAAACAGTTGCAGGTGCCGATGATACCAGTGCAGGTGACGCAACTGAGCTCAAGTGGGAGCTCGATGAAGATCTTGTCCGTTGTGTTGTTTCTTTTCTTGTTGATCAGTAGTGGAGCCCAGTTGGCACGATCAGGGATCTAGCAGTTGGGTTGTCTTCTTTTATTTTGGTTCCGTAGTCGGACCTATGTGTGTATCTTGCATGTTGTATGATTTCATTTATGTATTGTGTGAAGTGGCGATTGTAAGCCAACTCTTTATCCCATTCTTGTTCATTACATGGGATTGTGTGAAGATGACCCTTCTTGCGACAAACCACAATGCGGTTATGCCTCTAAGTCGTGCCTCGACACGTGGGAGATATAGCCGCATCGTGGGCGTTACAAGTTGGTAATCAGAGCCATCCCCGACTTAGGAGCCCCCTGCTTGATCGAATCACTGGCGTTGTTGAGTCTAGAACAAAATTGTTTGAGTCTTAGGATTTTATATATCGGAGAGTAGGATTCTTTTTACTCCTCAGTCCCTTCGTCGCTCTGGTGAGGCCTCCTGATGTAGAAGTTTTGACTCTTCTCTCCTCAAATTTCACTAAAAAAAATTTAGGATCACGCGGGTATCTTGGAATCGTTCCGATGGTTTTGTGATGAGAACATTGTTCTTGGTGCCTCCTGACATTTAGGGGTTGTGGCAGTGTCCCGGGGAGTTGAGCTCCGAGGTGTTGTCGTCACAATTTTATCATTGCAGTTCTGGAATACCTGAGTTTCGCCGACATCAAAATCTCTTTTATGCAGTTGTTGGTGAGATCACCTCGACACCACCCAGTACTGGGGCGGGAGTTCGGGAGTATTGCCATAACTCGTATAACGGATGCTTTTCGAAGGTTGAGGTAAACGATTTCAGAAGGTTTCTTGGTTATGTGTTGACGGATGGATACAGCTGGATCTAGGTATTGTTAGTTTGGGTGATATATTTTTGTGTCCCCTGTATCCCCAACACCAGATTGCATAACCAGAAAGTTTCGGGGGTTTATAAGTGGGAATTCAAGTAGCTCTTAGAATATCTTTCCGACAGATGCATGATATGAGATTGGGGTTCAACGTCTAGTGGTCCGCCTTTCCATGGTTGGTTTTACAGTGGTCTCGTAGTGTCTTAAAGAGTCCTTGGCTATGCCGACTCGGGGACGCTTCGTATGTCATGTGTACTGCCTTGTACATGATGGTGCTGTACGATCAAGCCCGTGTGGGCCCCACCACGAAAATTTCGGACGAAATCTCTATCATATGTTTGTTCCGACTTATTCTGCAAGCCAAATCCCTTGTTTTGTTTTATTTGTGGTATTCGAGTTGCTTCAATGACAACTGTTGATTCCATACCATTCCTAAACGGTGTTCTCATATTTCTATGTGGATGATAATCCTTTTTGATTATCGAGATTGTCATGCCAATTCTTTCCAACCGACGTGCTCTTTTTTCAAGTGGATCCGTTCATTTCAACATTCGCGAGGTCAATTCTCAGTTATTTGCAACGGTGTTCGTTTCATCCGACCCAAGTTGCCTTTGTTTTCCCACCCTACCACCCTTTTTCTTCAAGGACTCAGATTTCTTAATCAAGTATCCTTTTTATTGATGCAAAATCTCTTCATTCTTTTCTTTCAATGTTCTTATCCGGTGATTTTCCATGAAGATGCTCATGAAACTTCAAGTTTATCATTCTTCATTCTTTTTCTTCTCCGGTGGACTAAATTCAAGCCTTCAATGTTGGTCACATTCCTTTCCCTGTTTCAAATGTTTTCTCATGCCGGTGTATCTCTTAATCATCCACCTCTTGCTATTCATGTTATTTGGAGTGCTGAAGATATCTCAGAAGATTCACATTTCCATTCCCAATCTGTTCAAGTTCTTTTGAGGTTGTTATCTCATTCAAGCCATTTTATTCAACCGGTGCTATCTCCTCTTCAAGTAATCTTTTCAACGGTGTTTCTTTTGAGTGGGCCCTAACCCACAGATCTTTTCCCAGGATCTTACCTGACTCTTATAATTCTTTCCGGAGTTATTCTCAAATTCATTGCAAAGTTTGACGTAAGAATGAATTGTCATCAATCAAATGTCTTTCTCCAAGATTTTTCAAATTCTTTTCATTGTTGGTTCAATCTTTCTAATTTTCATTCCGGAGTGCCTCAACAATTCATGGTGGTGTTTCGCATCATCGTCATTCTCAACATTTGAAGACCGAAGGAGGATTTCTCCTAAATCTTGGTCCGTTCTCTTGAAGATTCATGGTTCTAGCTTGATGCCATCCTCTCATAATTGTTTCCAATCGCGCAATTCTTTTCATACCCATCCGGAGCATTTCAGAGTTGTTTTCATTTCTTGATCATCCAAAGGCCATCATTTCAGAAGATTTCTTCGTTCTAAGTTTTCAGCTTCGTTCTCCAATTATTCTAAATTGATGTCTCTTCGTTCATCCCCATATTCTTCCGGTGCATTGTTCAAGTATTCTCTAATCAGCTCGTGATCTCTTCGTTCTCGTGTATCAAATTCCCTCGAGTATTTTCGCGCGTTCTTTAATTCTTACGGTGTTTCGTCCTCTTTTCTTCAATTGTTTTAAATTCTCGCGGTGGTTCGTTCAAGATTTTCTCTCCCTTCGTTATCATCTCAATTTATTCGTTGTTTCAATCCTACCGGTGGTTCGATGAAGACCTTCCCAAGTTTGCGCAATATCTATCTTAATCCTTTCTACGAGAATAAGTAGTATGCAAAAATCCATTGCTTGTCATCAATCTAAATTGGTGAAGGCTAAGCATAATGTAATTCTTATTATTGTTTCATCCAAGTGATTAATTCCTTATTCCGGGGATTCATCAAAATTCTTGATCTCATTTGTTCATTTTTTCTTTCCAGAGCTTCATGTTATTTCAATTATATCATTTCAAAGCTTCATCTAATCATTGCAAGGCTTCTCCCGGGGTTCTTTTCAACTTTCCATTTCGTTTGATCATTCTTTTTACCGGAGTTCTTCATGGAGGCTCTACATGGTGATTCGTCAAGGATTCCTTTCATTCTTCAATTGTTCTTCAAGATTTCTCTCGGAGTCAAGATCCGCCAAGCTATACTCTAAAATAAACATGGTGCTCAACACGTGTTTGTTTTGAGAAGTTCAAGCATTCTTCATCTTGCATTCCGAAGGGCAATTCTTTCTCTCTTATCTTTTGAGGTGGTGTTATGTCATTTTTGATAATTTTCTTCATGTTTCATGATTCACAAGTTGTCATGAATGAGATATTTAAACCCATCATATTTTCTTTGTCCATGAGTTGTTTCAACCCATAATAATCTCTTTGTTGGAGTTATCTTGTGTCTTATTTCATCTAAAGCCTTCCCTAAGGAATGTTGCTATTATGGTGCTTATCAATGATCCAAGTTTGCTCCTATCCTCTCGGCGAGAGAAGATTTCATCTCTTCGTTGATCTCAAGCAAGCAATTGTTTTCGTTAGTGGCAAAATTTTCACCTCATGTTTTGAGATGTCTCCATAAGCCCACGAGGATCATATCCTTTTGTTGTTGGTTTTTTTCCAACAACTCCGTTATAACCTTCTTGGAAGGATGCTTTCCAAGCTCATTTGTGGCGGAAGTTGTCATTTTCTTCTCCATTCTTTAT
>NW_025235969.1:0-5680 GCF_018294505.1 Triticum aestivum | reverse complement strand
ACGGGATTAATATATATCGCGCACGTGCGACATGTTTGTCACAAGGCGCAAAAAATAATTATAAAAGGAATGCAACACGAGGACTTCCCAGGAGGTCACCCATCCTAGTACTACTCTCGTCCAAGCACGCTTAACTTCGGAGTTCTGATGGGATCCGGTGCTTTAGTGCTGGTATGATCGCATCCGACATGTTTCCCCGTCTTCGTCCCTTATGCTTGCCACCCCCAGGTCTGCTCCAAAGACGATTCTACATTCTCACTACCATTACAACCGTTCCCTAACAATGGATAATGTCCTATACTACTTACTCTCCCGCTCAATCACGGAGACGAGTTTTCCACGGTTTCCACCCCTCCCTCCATACCGCAGCAACACGAGTTTTTTCCACCCCTTTCAGAACGCGCTCTTCGCGCCACAAAGCCGCCCCAAGACGCGCGAGCAATGAGCATCGAGCTTAAACATATCGCAAACGTCAAACATAATATAACGGGATTAATATATATCGCGCACGTGCGACATGTTTGTCACAAGGCGCAAAAAATAATTATAAAAGGAATGCATCGAGCTTAAACATATCGCAAACGTCAAACATAATATAACGGGATTAATATATATCGCGCACGTGCGACATGTTTGTCACAAGGCGCAAAAAATAATTATAAAAGGAATGCAACACGAGGACTTCCCAAGAGGTCACCCATCCTAGTACTACTCTCGCCCAAGCACGCTTAACTTCGGAGTTCTGATGGGATCCGGTGATTTAGTGCTGGTATGATCGCATCCGACATGTTTCCCCGTCTTCGTCCCTTATGCTTGCCACTCCCAGGTCCGTTCCAAAGACGATTCTACATTCTCACTACCATTACAACCGTTCCCTAACAATGGATAATGTCCTATACTACTTACTCTCCCGCTCAATCACGGAGACGAGTTTTCCACGGTTTCCACCCCTCCCTCCATACCGCAGCAACACGAGTTTTTTCCACCCCTTTCAGAACGCGCTCTTCGCGCCACAAAGCCGCCCCAAGACGCGTGAGCAATGAGCATCGAGCTTAAACATATCGTAAACGTCAAACATAATATTACGGGATTAATATATATCGCGCACGTGCGACATGTTTGTCACAAGGCGCAAAAAATAATTATAAAAGGAATGCAACACGAGGACTTCCCAGGAGGTCACCCATCCTAGTACTACTCTCGTCCAAGCACGCTTAACTTCGGAGTTCTGATGGGATCCGGTGCTTTAGTGCTGGTATGATCGCATCCGACATGTTTCCCCGTCTTCGTCCCTTATGCTTGCCACCCCCAGGTCTGCTCCAAAGACGATTCTACATTCTCACTACCATTACAACCGTTCCCTAACAATGGATAATGTCCTATACTACTTACTCTCCCGCTCAATCACGGAGACGAGTTTTCCACGGTTTCCACCCCTCCCTCCATACCGCAGCAACACGAGTTTTTTCCACCCCTTTCAGAACGCGCTCTTCGCGCCACAAAGCCGCCCCAAGACGCGCGAGCAATGAGCATCGAGCTTAAACATATCGCAAACGTCAAACATAATATAACGGGATTAATATATATCGCGCACGTGCGACATGTTTGTCACAAGGCGCAAAAAATAATTATAAAAGGAATGCAACACGAGGACTTCCCAGGAGGTCACCCATCCTAGTACTACTCTCGCCCAAGCACGCTTTACTTCGGAGTTCTGATGGGATCCGGTGCTTTAGTGCTGGTATGATCGCATCCGACATGTTTCCCCGTCTTCGTCCCTTATGCTTGCCACTCCCAGGTCCGCTCCAAAGACGATTCTACAGTCTCACTACCATTACAACCGTTCCCTAACAATGGATAATGTCCTATACTACTTACTCTCCCGCTCAATCACGGAGACGAGTTTTCCACGGTTTCCACCCCTCCCTCCATACCGCAGCAACACGAGTTTTTTCCACCCCTTTCAGAACGCGCTCTTCGCGCCACAAAGCCGCCCCAAGACGCGTGAGCAATGAGCATCGAGCTTAAACATATCGCAAACGTCAAACATAATATAACGGGATTAATATATATCGCGCACGTGCGACATGTTTGTCACAAGGCGCAAAAAATAATTATAAAAGGAATGCAACACGAGGACTTCCCAGGAGGTCACCCATCCTAGTACTACTCTCGCCCAAGCACGCTTAACTTCGGAGTTCTGATGGGATCCGGTGCTTTAGTGCTGGTATGATCGCATCCGACATGTTTCCCCGTCTTCGTCCCTTATGCTTGCCACTCCCAGGTCCGCTCCAAAGACGATTCTACATTCTCACTACCATTACAACCGTTCCCTAACAATGGATAATGTCTTATACTACTTACTCTCCCGCTCAATCACGGAGACGAGTTTTCCACGGTTTCCACCCCTCCCTCCATACCGCAGCAACACGAGTTTTTTCCACCCCTTTCAGAACGCGCTCTTCGCGCCACAAAACCGCCCCAAGACGCGCGAGCAATGAGGATCGAGCTTAAACATATCGCAAACGTCAAACATAATATAACGGGATTAATATATATCGCGCACGTGCGACATGTTTGTCACAAGGCGCAAAAAATAATTATAAAAGGAATGCAACACGAGGACTTCCCAGGAGGTCACCCATCCTAGTACTACTCTCGCCCAAGCACGCTTAACTTCAGAGTTCTGATGGGATCCGGTGCTTTAGTGCTGGTATGATCGCATCCGACATGTTTCCCCGTCTTCGTCCCTTATGCTTTCCACTCCCAGGTCCGCTCCAAAGACGATTCTACATTCTCACTACCATTACAACCATTCCCTAACAATGGATAATGTCCTATACTACTTACTCTCCCGCTCAATCACGGAGACGAGTTTTCCACGGTTTCCACCCCTCCCTCCATACCGCAGCAACACGAGTTTTTTCCACCCCTTTCAGAACGCGCTCTTCGCGCCACAAAGCCGCCCCAAGACGCGCGAGCAATGAGCATCGAGCTTAAACATATCGCAAACGTCAAACATAATATAACGGGATTAATATATATCGCGCACGTGCGACATGTTTGTCACAAGGCGCAAAAAATAATTATAAAAGGAATGCAACACGAGGACTTCCCAGGAGGTCACCCATCCTAGTACTACTCTCGCCCAAGCACGCTTAACTTCGGAGTTCTGATGGGATCCGGTGCTTTAGTGCTGGTATGATCGCATCCGACATGTTTCCCCGTCTTCGTCCCTTATGCTTTCCACTTCCAGGTCCGCTCCAAAGACGATTCTACATTCTCACTACCATTACAACCGTTCCCTAACAATGGATAATGTCCTATACTACTTACTCTCCTGCTCAATCACGGAGACGAGTTTTCCACGGTTTCCACCCCTCCCTCCATACCGCAGCAACACGAGTTTTTTCCACCCCTTTCAGAACGCGCTCTTCGCGCCACAAAGCCGCCCCAAGACGCGCGAGCAATGAGCATCGAGCTTAAACATATCGCAAACGTCAAACATAATATAACGGGATTAATATATATCGCGCACGTGCAACATGTTTGTCACAAGGCGCAAAAAATAATTATAAAAGGAATGCAACACGAGGACTTCCCAGGAGGTCACCCATCCTAGTACTACTCTCGCCCAAGCACGCTTAACTTCGGAGTTCTGATGGGATCCGGTGCTTTAGTGCTGGTATGATCGCATCCGACATGTTTCCCCGTCTTCGTCCCTTATGCTTGCCACTCCCAGGTCCGCTCCACAGACGATTCTACATTCTCACTACCATTACAACCGTTCCCTAACAATGGATAATGTCCTATACTACTTACTCTCCCGCTCAATCACGGAGACGAGTTTTCCACGGTTTCCACCCCTCCCTCCATACCGCAGCAACACGAGTTTTTTCCACCCCTTTCAGAACGCGCTCTTCGCGCCACAAAGCCGCCCCAAGACGCGCGAGCAATGAGCATCGAGCTTAAACATATCGCAAACGTCAAACATAATATAACGGGATTAATATATATCGCGCACGTGCGACATGTTTGTCACAAGGCGCAAAAAATAATTATAAAAGGAATGCAACACGAGGACTTCCCAGGAGGTCACCCATCCTAGTACTACTCTCGCCCAAGCACGCTTAACTTCGGAGTTCTGATGGGATCCAGTGCATTAGTGCTGGTATGATCGCATCCGACATGTTTCCCCGTCTTCGTCCCTTATGCTTGCCACTCCCAGGTCCGCTCCAAAGACGATTCTACATTCTCACTACCATTACAACCGTTCCCTAACAATGGATAATGTCCTATACTACTTACTCTCCCGCTCAATCACGGAGACGAGTTTTCCACGGTTTCCACCCCTCCCTCCATACCGCAGCAACACGAGTTTTTTCCACCCCTTTCAGAACGCGCTCTTCGCGCCACAAAGCCGCCCCAAGACGCGCGAGCAATGAGCATCGAGCTTAAACATATCGCAAACGTCAAACATAATATAACGGGATTAATATATATCGCGCACGTGCGACATGTTTGTCACAAGGCGCAAAAAATAATTATAAAAGGAATGCAACACGAGGACTTCCCAGGAGGTCACCCATCCTAGTATTACTCTCGCCCAAGCACGCTTAACTTCGGAGTTCTGATGGGATCCGGTGCTTTAGTGCTGGTATGATCGCATCCGACATGTTTCCCCGTCTTCGTCCCTTATGCTTGCCACTCCCAGGTCCGCTCCAAAGACGATTCTACATTCCCACTACCATTACAACCGTTCCCTAACAATGGATAATGTCCTATACTACTTACTCCCCCGCTCAATCACGGAGACGAGTTTTCCACGGTTTCCACCCCTCCCTCCATACCGCAGCAACACGAGTTTTTTCCACCCCTTTCAGAACGCGCTCTTCGCGCCACAAAGCCGCCCCAAGACGCGCGAGTAATGAGCATCGAGCTTAAACATATCGCAAACGTCAAACATAATATAACGGGATTAATATATATCGCGCACGTGCGACATGTTTGTCACAAGGCGCAAAAAATAATTATAAAAGGAATGCAACACGAGGACTTCCCAGGAGGTCACCCATCCTAGTACTACTCTCGCCCAAGCACGCTTAACTTCGGAGTTCTGATGGGATCCGGTGCTTTAGTGCTGCTATGATCGCATCCGACATGTTTCCCCGTCTTCGTCCCTTATGCTTGCCACTCCCAGGTCCGCTCCAAAGACGATTCTACATTCTCACTACCATTACAACCGTTCCCTAACAATGGATAATGTCCTATACTACTTACTCTCCCGCTCAATCACGGAGACGAGTTTTCCACGGTTTCCACCCCTCCCTCCATACCGCAGCAACACGAGTTTTTTCCACCCCTTTCAGAACGCGCTCTTCGCGCCACAAAGCCGCCCCAAGACGCGCGAGCAATGAGCATCGAGCTTAAACATATCGCAAACGTCAAACATAATATAACGGGATTAATATATATCGCGCACGTGCGACATGTTTGTCACAAGGCGCAAAAAATAATTATAAAAGGAATGCAACACGAGGACTTCCCAGGAGGTCACCCATCCTAGTACTACTCTCGTCCAAGCACGCTTAACTTCGGAGTTCTGATGGGATCCGGTGCTTTAGTGCTGGTATGATCGCATCCGACATGTTTCCCCGTCTTCGTCCCTTATGCTTGCCAC
>NW_025235968.1:4333-5682 GCF_018294505.1 Triticum aestivum | reverse complement strand
TTTGGGGTCCAGGAGTGGTTTCCATGGTTAACGAACCCTCGGGTGCGTTTACGTGTCGGTCATCAACACTCGCTCTTTTGGCCAATTCTGGCCTGTTTCATGGACTATTACTCACTATTTTGGGGTCCTAGAGTGACTTCCACAATTAACAAACCCTGGGGTGCGTTTATGTGTCGGTCATCAACCCTCGCAGTTTTGGCCGATTCTGGCCTGTTTCTTGGATTATTACTCACCGTTTTGGGGTCGCGAAGCGATTTCCATAATTGTTGTACCCCAAGGTCTGCTTACGTGTCGATCATCAACACTGGCAGTTTTGGCCGATTCTGGCCCGTTTGATGGACTATTACTCACTGTTTTTGGGTCCCGGAGTGGTTTCCATGGTTAACGAACCATGCGGTGTGTTTACATGTCGGTCATCAACGCTCGCAATATTGGCTTATTCTGACCTGTTTCTTCGAATATTACTCACTGTTTTGGGGTCCCAAAGCGATTTCCATAGGTGTTGAACACCAAGGTGCACTTACGTGTCAGTCATCAACACTAGCAGTTTTGGCAGATTCTGGCCCGTTTCATGGACTATTACTCACCATTTTGGGATCCCAAAGTGATTTCCATGATTGACGAACCCTGTGGTTTGTTTACGTGTCGGTCATCAACACTCGCAGTTTTGGCCGATTCTGGCCCGTTTCTTGGATTATTACTCATCATTTTGGGGTCCCGGAGAGTGCGTTTACGTGTCGGTCATCAACACTCACAACTTTGGCCGATTCTGACCCATTTCTTGGAATATTACTCACCGTTTTGGGGTCGCGAAGCGATTTCCATAATTGTTTGACCCCAAGGTCTGCTTACGTGTCGATCATCAACACTGGCAGTTTTGGCCGATTCTGGCCCGTTTGATGGACTATTACTCACTGTTTTTGGGTCCCGGAGTGGTTTCCATGGTTAACGAACCATGCGGTGTGTTTACATGTCGGTCATCAACGCTCGCAATTTTGGCTTATTCTGACCTGTTTCTTTGAATATTACTCACTGTTTTGGGGTCCCGAAGCGATTTCCATAGGTGTTGAACACCAAGGTGCGCTTTCGTGTTGGTCATCAACACTGGCAGTTTTGACCGATTCTGGCCCGGTTCTTGGACTATTACTCACTGTTTTGGGGTGCAGAGCGATTTCCATAGTTGTTGAACCCCAAGAAGCGCTTACGTGTCGGTCATCAACACTGGCAGTTTTGGCCGATTCTAGCCCGTTTCGTGGACGATTACTCACTATTTGGGATTCCCGGAGTGATTTCCATGATTAACGAACTCTGGGGTGCGTTTACGTGTCGGTGATCAATACTGGTAGTTT
>NW_025235968.1:0-1177 GCF_018294505.1 Triticum aestivum | reverse complement strand
GCCGACTCTAGCCCGTTTCGTGGACTACTACTCACTATTTTGGGGTCCCGGAGTGATTTCCATGATTAACGAACCCTGGAGTGCGTTTACGTGTCGGTCATCAACACTCACAATTTTGGCCGATTCTGACCCGTTTCTTGGATTATTACTCACTGTTTTGGGGTCCCAAAGCGATTTCCATAGTAGTATAACCCCAAGGTGCGCTTACATGTCGGTCATGAACATTGGCTGTTTTGGCCGATTCTGGCCCGTTTCAAGGACTATTACTCAATGCTTTGGGGTCCACGAGTGGTTTCCATGGTTAACGAACCCTCGGGTGCGTTTACGTGTCGGTCATCAACACTCGCTCTTTTTGCCAATTCTGGCCTGTTTCATGGACTATTACTCACTATTTTGGGGTCCTAGAGTGACTTCCACAATTAACAAACCCTGGGGTGCGTTTATGTGTCGGTCATCAACACTCGCTCTTTTGGCCAATTCTGGCCTGTTTCATGGACTATTACTCACTATTTTGGGGTCCCAGAATGACTTCCACAATTAACAAACCCTGGGGTGCGTTTATGTGTCGGTCATCAACACTCGCTGTTTTTGGGTCCCGGAGTGGTTTCCATGGTTAACGAACCATGCGGTGTGTTTACATGTCGGTCATCAACGCTTGCAATTTTGGCTTATTCTGACCTGTTTCTTCGAATATTACTCACTGTTTTGGGGTCCCGAAGCGATTTCCATAGGTGTTGAACACCAAGGTGCGCTTACGTGTTGGTCATCAACACTGATAGTTTTGACCGATTCTGGCTTGCTTCATGGGGCTATTACTCACTGTTTTGGAGTCCCGGAGCGATTTCCATAGTTGTTGAACGCCAAGATGCCCTTACGTGTCGGTCATCAACACTGGCAGTTTTGGCCGATTCTGGCCCATTTCGTGGACTATTACTCACTATTTGGGGCCCCGGAGTGATTTCGACGATTAACAAACCCTAGGGTGTGTTTACGTGTCGGTTATCAACACTGGCAGTTTTGGCTGATTCTGACCCGTTTCTTGGATTATTACTCACTGTTTTGGGGTCCCAAAGCGATTTCCATAGTAGTATAAGCCCAAGGTGCGCTTACGTGTCGGTCATCCACACTGGCAGTTTTGGCCGATTCTGGCCCGTTTCGTGGACTACTCACTATTTTG
>NW_025235967.1:0-5685 GCF_018294505.1 Triticum aestivum | reverse complement strand
GTGTTGATACACTACTGTGCAAGTTCTATGGTATGTGAGTTCCTTCTATTGCTGCAAGCATTGACACAATATGTCATGTGCAGGGAGCTCCGCATCCGAGTCTCGTCCATCATCGGCAGCAAGGAGCTGGGCCAAGGGGGCAAGCAGCGTTGCTGGTTCCTTGGGTCACCATGGCGTGTGGCGGCCTATTTTGCTTCCAAGAGTAGTACTGTTTATTTGAAATTGAATGATGTACTCGGCTACTGCCTAGTAAAAAATTGAATGATTGTCATGTACTGTCTATGATGTAGTGAGCTGTAGGAGTGAAATGAAATTTTATGTGCTGTTGTATGTGTTATTTTCCTGTAATGTTGTGTACATTTTACTTGAACATTAAGTTCTCCAGAAAATGTTCTTACTGGACCTGATAGTGGCCACGACCCGAATATACTTGTACTATTAAGATGCCATGGCCCAAAATAACCTGGGCTGAAAAGCTATTTAGAAGTACTATAAGAAGGCCTCGACTCAAATAGACAATAGAAACAAACTCTGTGGAAAGGGAAAGGCCCATGATAGAAAAGGCCCAAAAACATCTAGGAAAAAATCATAAATGGGCCGAATTGTTGGGCTAGGCCCATGTACAAAATCGAATTGGACCGGGCTAAATCTTGTGCCACATCAGCTTGCCACGCTGGATGCCTACGTGGCCTGGGGAGGTTGCTAGTGACCCAAAATTTGGTCAAAGAACCAACGACCTTTTACGTATCACAGAGAAGGTTGCTATAGTCAGTTAATGACCCTCAGCTTTTGACCTTCTGTTTTTGGTCACAAAAAGGTCACAAATGAAAAACTATGACCTTTCAGCGACCAATAGTGAGGGTCACGAGTTGACATATTTCTTGTAGTGTTTCATTCTCTTTCTATTTTCTGCCATGGTCGGGTTTTGTGTCTTACTCAACTTCACACCTTGCAACACAGGCAAGAACTCCTTCTTTGACTGTTCCATCTTTAACTACTTCAAAATCTTATCAGGGTATGTACTCATTGAAAAATCTTATGAAGCGTCTTGATCTATCTCTATAGATCTTGATGCTCAATGTGTAAGCAGCTTCACCGAGGTCTTTCTTTGAAAAACTCCTTTCAAACACTCCTTTATGCTTTCCAAAAAATTCTACATTATTTCTGATCAACAATATGTCATTAACCTATAATTATCAGAAAGGTTGTAGTGCTCCCACTCACTTTCCTGTAAATACAGGCTTCTCCGCAAGTCTGTATAAAACTATATGCTTTGATCAACTCATAGAAGCGTATATTCCAATTCCGAGGTGCTTGCACAAGTCCATAGATGGATCACTGGAGCTTGCACACTTTGTTAGCACCTTTTGGATTGACAAAACCTTCTTGTTGCATCATATACAACTCTTCTTTAATAAATCCATTAAGGAATGCAGTTTTGACATCCATTTTCCAGATTTCATAAAATGTTGCAATTGCTAACATGATTCGGACAGACTAAGAATCGATACGAGTGAGAAAATCTCATCGTATTCAACACCTTGAACTTGTCGAAAAACCTTTTGGCGACAAGTTGAGCTTTGTAGATAGTAACACTACTATCAGCATCTGTCTTCCTCTTGAAGATCCATTTATTTTCTATGGCTTGCCGATCATCGGGCAAGTCCACCAAAGTCCACACTTTGTTCTCATACATGGATCCCATCTCAGATTTCATGGCCTTCAAGCCATTTCACGGAATCTGGGCTCATCATCGCTTCCCCATAGTTCGTAGGTCCGCCATGGTCAAGTAACATGACCTCCAGAATAGGATTACCGTATCACTCTGGTGCGGATCTTACTCTAGTTGACCTACGAGGTTCGGTAGTAACTTGATCTGAAGTTTCATGATCAATATCATTAGCTTCCTCACTAATTGGTGTAGGCGTCACAGGAACCGGTTTCTGTGATGAACTACTTTCCAATAAGGGAGCAGGTACAGTTACCTCATCAAGTTCTACTTTCCTCCCACTCACTTCTTTCGAGAGAAACTCCTTCTCTAGAAAGGACCCATCTTAGCAACGAATATCTTGCCTTCGGATCTATGATAGAAGGTGTACCCAACAGTTTCCTTTGGGTATTCTATGAAGACACACTTCTCCGATTTGGGTTCGAGCTTATCAGGTTGAAACTTTTTTCACATAAGCATCGCAGCCCCAAACTTTAAGAAACGACACCTTTGGTTTCTTGCCAAACCACAGTTCATAAGGCGTCATCTCAACGGATTTTGATGGTGCCCAATTTAAAGTGAATGCAGCTGTCTCTAATGCATAACCCCAAAACGATAGTGGTAAATCGGTAAGATACATCATAGATCGCACCATATCCAATAAAGTGCGGTTATAACGTTCGGACACACCATTACGCTGTGGTGTTCCATGTGGCATGAGCTGTGAAACTATTTCACATTGTTTTTAAATGAAGGCCAAACTTGTAACTCAAATATTCTCCTCTACGATCAAATTGTAGAAACTTTATTTTCTTGTTACGATGATTCTCCACTTCACTCTGAAATTCTTTGAACTTTTCAAATGTTTCAGACTTGTGTTTCATTAAGTAGATATACTCATATCTGCTCAAATCATCTGTGAAGGTCAGAAAATAATGATACCCGCCATGAGTTGAGACCGAGATGCATTTTATTATTCACTTTAGCAATATGTAAGTTGATTAGTATTTGAATTTTTCTCAAGATTTGGGTGTTTTTACTTGTGTTGTTTCATTAATTTTTAGGCTGAATTTTATGTTGGCTCCTGTTTGGGATCACTTGATTTTTCTTCTTCTTCCTTAATGGTAATAACAATCCCACTAATTTATTCCTTATCAGGAATAGTTTTTTGGAAAATTCTAATATTATTTGCTTATTTCTGCATATTATTTGGAATCTCAATTTCCTTTGTAAATTCTGTGCAATTTGTGTCATTTTTTATCCTTTTGTTTCTTCTTAAAGGGTAATACCAATGCAACTTATTAGCCCCCCCTCCCCTAGAAAATTCATTCTTCCTTAGAAAACTTCATTATTTTCATATTTGTTTAGTTTTTATTTTATTTTCTATATTCTTCAAGGGAAATTATAAAGCCTCTTATTTTTTCATTCTTAGAATTTATATGCAAAAATTCCACTATTATATGCTTATTCTTAATCACAATTTGTGTTGTAAATTCTGTGCAATTTTTTTCATTATTATTTTACTATTTTTCCTTTTCTTTTTATTTTTGTTGAAGGGTAATGCCATTGCACCAACTCATTTATTGTTATAAAAATTTATTATTTTGATTTTATTTTGGTCTTTATTCTATTTTCTTCTTCTTTAAGTTAAAGAGCAATGCCCCTTATTCATTAATATCATTGCCACAAATTTATACTTACTTTGAAAATTTCATTATTTTCATTATCATTTTGTTTTAGTTCTTATTTCATTTGTTTTCTTCTTGAAGGATAATACCATTGCCACTAATAAATTTCTTTTTGTGAAAAAATCACTATCATATGTTTACTCTTGCATATTAAAAAATTGCATTTGTTGTAAAATGTGGGCAAAACTTTGTAATTATTTTCTTTCTTCTTAAACTGTAATACCATTGTCAATAATTCATTCTTACATATAAATCTTCATTATCTGGATTTTCTATGTTTTTATTTCATTTTATTTCTTCTTTAAGGATAATAGCAATGCGACTAATTCATTTCTTCACAGGAATCTTCTTTTTGTGAAAAATCCACTATTATATGCTTATTCTTGCTTATATTATAGACCATCAAAATTTCTTAAATTGTGTTCAAATTTTAACATTATTTGTTTTCATTTTTATTTTTTTTCTTCTTAAAAGGTGATAGTAACGCCACAAATTCATCCCTTCTAAGAAAACTTCTTTCTATGAAAGCTATATGCTTATTCAAGAATATAGCTTTCGTAAATTGCATTGGTTTCAAATACAAGATTATGCTCATTTTTATAATATTCAAGAATTGGTCACAATCACCATTCATTGCAATGGTTTCAAATTTCTAGGATTTTATACCTGGTGCTTGCTAGTTTTCAATATTATTTTTTTGGAAAAATGGTGATCACTAGTCGGATCGTATATTCATGTTTTACTTTGTCTATGGAGTCATCTCACAACTGTTGATGTACAAATGCATAGCCCACCTTTCGCCATCAGTTTGAGCTTTTGGGTGAACCGGCTGGTGCCTGTAGTTTTACATGGTGTTAGAGCCAAGAGGTCTTGAGTTTCAAGACCCGGCTGGCGCAATTTAAGACAAAAAGTTGCAGCCCACTTTTGGTCCATGTTTAGGCCTGAGGGGGCCACATGTGAGGGGAGTGTTGATGTATAAATGCATAGCCCACCTTGTTGGAAATATGGCCTAGAGGCAATAATATTGTATTATTATATTTCCTTGTTCATATCTAAGAGTTTATATTTCATGCTACAACAGCTATGATCCCGGAACATGTGATTCAGTGGAATACTTATATGCATGTGTGAAATAATAAACGGTAAAAAATAGGTTCCAAGTCTTGCCTCTAAGACCCACTCAAGCATTGTTGGTGATCACGTTTTTTGGATCTTAGGATATCATTAAGTGTAACAATGACCCTGAAACAAAATTGAGAGTATAACGTTAGAAGAACGATCATATTGAATTGACGCAAACTTGTTTGTTACACTTTGAGATAATATCATCTAAAATCAGTTGTTATAACACAATGTATTAATGTGTGTTTTAGTTCCTTAGACCCACTGCTAAAAAACTCGTCCGGTTAATCAGTTAATGGGCCAGTTAATCGCTGCTCGTAGGGTGACCGAATCGAATAGCACCTATTCATCATGTTAACTTGTTAGGCCGATTAATTGGCCCATTAGACCGATTAATCAGTTTTTACGCCGATTAATCGTTGCTGCCCCATTAACATGTGAGCAAACAAAACCCATGCTGGAATCCAGTGAGGCTAACCAGCAGCGCCAATCTCAAAGTAGAACATATAGGGGCAAATCCTTAAAAAAACGTTCAACATTTTTATAATATACGTTGAAGAAATTTTAAAATACAGTGAACCTTTAAAAAAAACACTGAGCAAATATAAAATACTAAAATGGACATTTTATGGGTATATGTTAAACAATTTTTTAATATATGATGAACCAAACTTAAATACACAGTTAACATTTTCCAAATATACATTGAACAATTTCATAATATACAAAACATTTTTGTAATATACAATGAACATTTTCTAATATACGTTGAACAATTTAATAATATACAATGAACATTTTTGTAATACATAAGGAACATTTTCTAATATACGTTGAACAATTTAATGATGTACAATGAACATTTTTGTAATAGACAATGAACAATTTTACAGTGCAAGGTGAACTATGTCATAATATACGATGAGCTTTTTCTTAATACATTGAAGATTTTTGTAACACACGGTGAACTTTTTATAGAAATAAACAATAATGAGAAGAAGAACAGAAACATAAAATGAAAAAGGAAAGTAAAAAGAAAGAAAATAGAAGGGTAAAAATAAACCAAAATAGAAAGATAAAAAACCGGAACGAAACAACTGAAAACCAGCCAAAACAGTGAAAAAACTGGAAGCAAAAAAAACCATAGAAGAAAAACGAAAAAAACCC
>NW_025235966.1:0-5686 GCF_018294505.1 Triticum aestivum | reverse complement strand
TTCATATCTCAACACAACTAGTTTAACAAAGCAAGTTCAACATGACCATATCACTTGTTCCTCCCCCTCTTGGCGGTACGCTCCTCGTTTCTCTTCGAGCGGGTTTCATCCGGCTTTTTTGTGCGGCGGCGAGGGGCTAGTGTTCCTTACCCTCTTGGTGGTATGCTCGTTTCTCTTCAAAACCAAGCAGTTGTGCTCTCCTGAAGTATGGCTTGTACCGTTCGTCATACTCCATCTAAACGGCCTTGGTGTGGCCCCTTATCTGCAATGGGGGTAGCATCTATCAAAATATAGATGGAACTAGTTAGTAACTTCTTTTCTCATAATAACCAATAACTTCTGCAACAACTTGATCATAGTTATTATCACTCCATTCTTAATAAAATGGGTGCGATGGCCGTTGTCGAAAGCATGGTGTACTTGACGCCGATGTTGGGCGCAAGGGGGACCGCCTAAAACAGTTGGAAATGAATCAAGTTGTTTATTCAACCGACATCAATCATATAATTTTCATCAATTATCACATATTCAACCAACATCTATCTATTATATACTTAAGACAAGAGGCAAACAAGCCACCACGTTTATCCACATAGATTAAATTATCTAAACCATCAACTTTATAAAATAAACGGCAGAGATTTAAAGATATAATGTTACATACAAATATTGTGTGGAGGCATATAATGTGTTGCACATGCCAAGTCCATCACGTGCAAGCATCTATGATGGGAAAGTGCCATCAACGTAGATGAGACTCAACAGCTCAAAAAAAAGGTCAAGATTTAAAGATACAAAGTTACGCGCGACTACTGTCACGTGTCATAATAGCTTGATTGACACGTACAAGTATATCTAGGGGGCACATATTTTAAAAAAAAAATAGATCCAAGATAATGGATTCCATCAAACTGTCCAAAAAAAAAAGAATACAACCAAAACAAGGGATTCCATCGTAACCGTGCATGACACGTATTGGTGAAGGAAAGCTAGATACTACAGCTACGGCAAAGCAGGAAACTTTTACTCCTAATTTCAAAAAAAGAAACTTTTACCCCTGAATTGTGATCAGGTCAGTATAACTCGCGTCCGCTCCGCTCCAACTCTGGAAAGTGCGCCCGCGATCCCATCTGGGCAAGCTTCGGCGTTGCAACGACGGAAGCTGTCCAAGCTTCATGAGACTTGGGAAGAGAGGTAGGCGTTCCCTCTTGTTAGGGTTTCCCATCCTCTCAACGGCGACTCTTGCCGGGCGTTGAGTTTCTCTTCCCCTACCCCTTCCCGCCAAGTCCTCTCTGTCTTCCGATGGGAGCGACCCCTAGCCTCGTTCTCCTCCCATCGAGCGACGAACTAGTGGCGGGGGTTTTGGTTAGGGTTAGGTCACACATCCCGGTTGCTTTTCCACTTTCGGGCAAGGGAATCGAGAAGATGGCGGCAGAAGCTTCAGGATCGGGTGATCCGGACGATCTGGCTACTATGATGAAGGAGCTGGGCCTCTCTGAGGAAGATCTGGATGATGTGGTGATCGACCAACAGTCTGTGCCGCCGGAAGCGACCAGATGGATGGCGGTGGCTAGGGTGAACACTGAAAAACAGTACAGCCAATATTGGTTCTATAGAAACATGCGTGCGGCCTGGAACCTTGCTCAAAAGGTCAATATACGTCCCCTCAAAGACAACCTATACACTCTCCAATTTGCTTGTCTAGGGGATTGGGAGCGAGTAATGATGGACGGACCCTGTGCTTTTCGAGGGGATGCGGTGGTGATTGCACCATATGATGGCTTCTCCAAGCCGTCCTCTATCAAGCTGGATCGGTTGGAAATTTGGGCTCAGATCCACGACTTCCCGGATGGCTATGTATCCCAGATCCCATCGCTTGCATCGAAGCTAGGTGACTTCGTATACGCGGAACCAGCATCGCATGATTTTGAAGGCAATTTCCACCGGGTGCAGGTCAAGATTGATGTAGGTAAACCCCTAAAGAATGCTGTGTCATTGAAAGTAATAGAAAAGAGAATGATCTTCCGGGTGAAGTACGAGCGCCTTCCAAACTGGTGTGTGGTTTGCGGAAGGTTGGGACACCTTTACAAGGAACATGGAGATGGTGTGCATCCACCATCGGCACTAGTGTTCAAGAGTCTCAAGGCAGAGTGGTCAAGGGGCGCAGGGCCAGGACCGGGGAGAGCAAGAAGCAGCAGCAGGGAAAAGGCCAAAGGTTCAGGACAGCAAGCACTGAACAATCCAGATAGGGATGAACACATGGTTGATGCGGATGGAAACAGAAAACGCACTCAGGTCTCAGATGCCATAGCCAACATGCAAAGGGGGTTCAAGACGACAACTAAGGGGGCAGAATTACTTGCTTTACCCTCACCACAGCTGCCGGTGAGCCCGCCCCCAAAGCAAGAGCCTAAGCGTGCTCGGATGGAGTCAATGACAGAACAAGGGAACCAGAGTCCGAGTATCATCAAGCAGTTGGGCAGTAGCTCGGAAGGAAAATCGGCGGACTCCCGCGAGGAGTACCGCCGGGCTCAATGAGTATCCTAAGTTGGAACTGCCGCGGTGTGGGCAAAGCCGCGACAGTTCGAGAACTTCGCGCACTAGCGAAGAGATTTGTCCCTACCCTACTTTGTATTGTCGAAACTCAACTTGATAGAGTACGGGTAGAAAAGTTAGCAAGCACTTTGGGCTTTGATAATTCTTTTGCTATTAGTAGTAATGGCCGGAGTGGCGGCCTCGGTATCTTTTGGAACAATCCAATAAATGTTGAAATTTTGGGTTACTCAGTGTATCATATAGATTGCTCCGTCGACGAACCGGGTCATGATAAATGGCGAGCATCTTGTTTCTATGGGGAGGCCAGAACACACTTGAGACATCAAACGTGGGACACCATGAAGGGAATAGCAAGTTCAAGTGACCTTCCGTGGGTATGCATAGGCGATTTTAATGAAGTGCTACGTCTGGAAGAACATGAGGGAATAGGAGAACGCAGCAATGCGCAGATTCAAGGGTTTTGAGATGCTGTTGATGTTTGCATGCTTATGGATGTAGGCTATGAGGGTAATTTCTGGACTTTTGAAAAAAGAGTAGCAGGTGGCACTTATACTAGGTGCAGGTTGGATCGGGCCCTAATATCGGCTGAGATGAGTGCTCAGTATCCGGAGGCCAACCTGAAACATGAAACTGCAGCTGGCTCCGATCACTGTCCTATTTTGTTCAGCCTGAGAGGCGACTTGGGGCGTCCGTGGGCGAAACCCCCTTTCAGATATGAGGTAATGTGGGAGGCGCATGAGCACTGGCGTGACACAATCATCGAGCAGTGGAGCGATGACCAGAGGCCGGTAACCATGGAAGGCCTTAGGGAAAAACTTGTGGGATTATCAAACAATATTGGAAGGTGGAACAGGGAGACCTTTGGGTCAGTCCGGAAGGAGATCGAGCACTTAAACTCGGAGCTACATCGACTTCGAGGTGAGCCAGCTAGGGTGGGGCCGACGCATGCAGAACTCAAGATCAACGAGAGACTCGTCGAGCTATACCATCAAGAGGAGATGATGTGGCGTCAGCGGTCACGCATAGAATGGCTAGCTGCGGGCGACAAGAACACGAGGTTTTTTCATATGAGAGCTAGTCAGAGGAGGAAGAAAAATACGATCAAAGCATTATCCAACTCCCTGGGCGTCTTGGTTGATGACAAAGCAGCACTTAAGAGCATGGTGTTTGATTTCTATAGAGATCTGTACTCATCGGAAGGGGTCAATGGAATTGATCAAGTGTTGCAACATGTGCCAGCCAAAGTAACAGCAGCAATGAATGAACAACTCTTGGCACCTGACACATATGAGGAAGTGAAAGTAGCGCTTTTTCAGATGTTTCCCACAAAATCCCTGGGGCCAGATGGCTTTCCAGCACACTTTTATCAGCGGCATTGGGACTTATGTGGGGAGGAGGTTACAAGGGCGGTTTTGAGAATCGTCCGAGGGGAGGAGAGCGTTGAATGTGTGAATGACACGGTCTTGGTGCTTATACCCAAGGTGATAAATCAAACCCTGCTTACTCAATTCCGTCCTATAAGCTTATGTAATGTCATCTACAAAATAGCGTCAAAGGTTGTTGCGAACAGGCTGAAAGTGGTACTACCAGACATCATTTCCGAAGAGCAGTCAGCTTTCGTCCCAGGTAGACTGATAACTGACAATATCATATGTGCATATGAGTGTTTACACTTTATGAAACGCAGCAAGGCGAAGTCCAACAGCTTATGCGCTTTAAAACTGGATATGATGAAAGCTTACGACAGGTTGGAGTGGTCTTATCTTCAAGCAATTATGATCAAGCTAGGTTTCAACCAACACGGGGTGAACATAGTCATGGGAATGATCAGTTCAGTATCGTTCTCGGTTCAGTTCAATGGAGAAAGACTTGAGAGTTTTTTACCTTCACGTGGCATCCGTCAGGGAGACCCGATCTCCCCCTACCTCTCCTTGATCGCAGCAGAGGGCCTTTCGTGCCTTTTAAAAACCAGTTCTCGATCATCAGCACTCAGTGGGATAAAGGTGGCACCCATAGCTCCGGCTGTCAACCACCTTCTCTTCGCCGATGATAGCCTGTTGTTGTTCAAGTCATGTGTGCAGGGGGCGACAGAGGTGTCAAACCTGTTGGATATATACTGTAATGCTTCCGGACAGAGGGTTAACCACAGTAAGTCATCTATTTTCTTCAGTAAGGGGACCCCCCAACTTGTCAGGGATAGCATCAAAAACACGCTCAATGTCCAGAATGAATCTCTGAGTGATCGATATTTGGGTATGCCAACTGAAGTGGGCAAGTCAAAGATGGGAACTTTCAGATACCTACGAGATAGGGTTTGGGAGAAGGTGACAGGCTGGATGGAGAAACTCCTATCGACAGCAGGCAAGGAGGTACTTATTAAGGCGGTGGCCCAAGCTCTGCCGGTTTACTCTATGGCCTGCTTCAGACTCCCCTGTGGCCTGTGTGACAACATCATGAAAATTATACGCCAGTTCTGGTGGGGTAGTAAGGCAGGCAGAAGAAAACCCAACTGGGTGGCGTGGGATGTCATGACAAGGCCAAAACACTTGGGCGGCCTGGGCTTTCATGACATGGAAATTTTCAACCTTGCGCTGCTTGCGAGGCAAGCCTGGAGAGTACTTACAAAACCGGACTCCCTAAGCGCCATAATATTAAAGGCTGCATACTTTCCTGAGACCACTTTGCTCGAAGCTCAACTTGGTGGCAGGCCATCTCAGATTTGGAGGGCGGTTTTGGATGGACGGGACATGCTTAAGCTTGGGATCATACGTCGCATTGGGAATGGGCAAACCACGCGTATTTGGAGTCACAACTGGCTTCCAAGATATGGCATGATGAGGCCGATCACATCCAGGATCCCAATGCCTCCGACGACGGTCTCGGAGCTAATTACAGTTGCTACTGCCACTTGAAACGAAGCACTAGTCCGGGCGGTATTTTTGCCAATCGATGCTGAGGCAATACTGAGCATACCACTTTGTACAAGAAACATTCCTGACTTCTGGGCATGGAGTGCGGAGAAGAAGGGTGGTTTCTCAGTCGGATCGGCCTACAGATTGATCATACAGACAAAGATCACCATGGAGGCATGGATAGATGAGGAGGAGGGAACCTCGGCTACTGGGCATGA